>NC_134401.1:58053774-58353774 GCF_050003625.1 Haematobia irritans
CATCACTTTTTTAGGTGTGATCCGAATTCAATGTTTTGGATGTAAATTAAAAAATTCTGTGATATTTTGTCAAATAAATAATTTTTATAATTTTTAATGGATTCTAAAGCTTGTCTGAAACGTTTGAACTCAAATATTTTCAAAAATTCACAATTTTTTCAGATTGGATTTAGCATTTTTTTCGACAAAATCTAAATAATTTGTACCATTTTATGAATGCTTGCTCTGTTTTCAACCTATTTGAAACAAAAAAAGTTAAAATTACTCATGAAAAATATTAAGAAAAAAAAAACATGTTTTAAAAAATTTAATTAAAAGAACTTTCTGTGTAGTTAAAATAAAGAACATCATTGGGAGAAGATCTTCTGGAAGTGCTTTTAAAGTTGTGCTTTTGGAATAACTACCAAAAAATTATTTTTCTACAAAATTTTGTCAAAATTTTATTTCTATAGATAATTTTACGAAAATTTATTTTTTGTTAAATTTTTTCTATAGAAACTTTTGTCAATTTTTTTTATATAGAAATTTTTTTCAAAAAATTTTTTTTTATAGAAAATTTTGTCAAAATTGTATATTTCTATAAAAATTGAAGTGCATCTTAGTTGGAAAGGAATATTTTGCAAAATATCAAGTATTCAACCAATCTACCAAACAGTACCATTTTTGGCAACCGTGCTCCCGTGCCCAATCATCCAACTTGGCCCCCTTTGCTTTACGAGCGTTGTGTTCTCTAAGTTTACTTCATAGCTCTTATCGCCAGTTCGTTTCTCATATCACTCGTTCCGTTAACGTGGTGCTGACAAGAACCAAGGAGTTGCTTCGCTTTCTTGAGCAGTTTGCAAGCAAAAAATGATCGCAAATAAGTACAAATAGGTCAGCTGAAAATTTACACCTTTGATAGACCTCCAGAAACCAAGTTCAGCCGATGGTAATGGCGTGGCCCACAGTAACGGTCGATGTTCGCTAGACGCTTGTATTTATGACAAACATTTCGGCCGCAGACCATAGACTTACTTAGCACGCGTCAATCAGGAGTGCCTTAAAAAATAGGTTCCTAGCTTCATTTCTACCTCACAAAGACCATCAAAATCTCCGAATTTCAATCTGTTGTTTTTTGCGTTTGGGGAATTTTTGACAGTAGGGTTGGAACTAAAAAATAACATACCAATGTGCCGACCACCTCAAAACGGCGCTTCGACGGGAATGGAACAAAATACCGTAATGTCACCTTCGTGCATCGTGTGTCATTTGAAGGCCATAATTAGTGGAAATCAGTGACCCATTTTACACAAACGCTGGAGTTAAACAAGGCTGACCCCTTTCGCCACTACTGGAAAGCTTGGTGACATAATATTTAAGCCGTTGCAACAAACACTGTAAACATGTACACTGATAAAAATTATGGCCGGTTCCAAAGATTTTGTCTTTATACTAATGATTTTTGTATTGATTCCTAGCCAAAGAAGCGGTGAAATGAAGTAAGGATGAATTTAAGACACAATTCTTTTAATTTGAGTTTTGCGTACTTGATTTTAGTATACTTTTTTCTTCATGTGCTATCAAAGTACTTTAAAAACGTGTTAGCGACAATTTAAATTTTCAAATTCAGACTCAAAAAAAATGTAAACACTACTTCATTAATTTCGAAGAATTTTTCTGTCAAGTCAAGTTGACCTTAGTCAAACAAAATTTTCTTCCATGTTAAGATAACCACTTTTAAGTCGGATTACTTAACTTTAAGGACAAAACGACTTCATTGAACACTTTATCGAATTTTGGGCAAGAAAAAAACTTTATATCAAAGATATGCGTCTTCTATTCTAAGCAAATTTCGCATTCGTATTTTAAGGATATGAAATCTTTGGCCTCACGACAATAATTTTTTTAGTGCAGAGTCCATATTAGCAGAACTTACGTAATGCGTATAAATCAATCTTCGGATACCAGCATCATCATCTGCAATCAGACCATTTCCTTTGTGGACAATTTTTACTATTTGGGCAATTTGATGTCCTCAGTGGACATCGGTATAGAAGAGGACGTTGAAAGCCGGCTGAAAAACCATTCAGCATTTAGCCGACTGTCGAAAATGTGGAAGGCAAGACAAATATCGTATTTCTAGATTGGTCCTGGAATTGAATCCCCAACGACCGAGAATGACAAAAAAAAAATGCGTAGTTAAACTAACGCTAATTTTAACTTGTTTTTATTGCAAACTAAATTTTTGTTTGTGGTTAAATTATATTATTTTTTCGAAATTTTCCACAGCTTGATGAAATCGTACTTTTTTTAGTATGTCTCAAACATTTAATGAAGTTACAAAAGTAATGATTTGGTGGCAATGATTTTATTCTTCCATTTTTTATACCCTCCACCATAGGATGGGGGTATATTAACTTTGTCATTCCGTTTGTAACACATCGAAATATTGCTCTAAGACTCCATAAAGTTTTTTTTTGGGTCGTGGTAAAATTCTGAGTCGATCTAAGCATGTCCGTCCGTCCATCCATCCGTCTGTTGAAATCGCGCTAACTTCCGAACGAAACAAGCTATCGACTTGAAACTTGGCACAAGTAGTTTTTTATTGATGTAGGTGTATGGTATTGCAAATGGGCCATATCGGTCCACTTTTACGTATAGCCCCCATATTAACTGACCTCCAGTTTTGGCTTGCGGAGCCTCAAAGAGAAGCAGATTTCATCCGATCTGGCTGAAATTTGGTACATGGTGTTGGTATATGTTTTCTAAGACCCATGCAAAAATTGGTCCACATCGGTCCATAATTATATATAGCCCCCATATAAACCGATACGGCTGAAATTTGGTACATGGTGTTAGTATATAGTCTCTAACGTCCATGCAAAAATTGGTTCATATGGGTTCACAATTAAATATAGCCCCCATATAAACCGATCCCCAGATGTGGCTTGCGTAGCCTCCAAGAGAAGCAAATTTCATCCGATCCGGCTGAAACTTGGTACAGGGTGTTCGTATATGGTCTCTAACAAGCATGCAAAAATTGGTCCACATCGGTCCATAATTATATATAGCCCCCATATAAGCCGATCCCCAGATTTGGCTTGTGGAGCCTCTTAGAGAAGAAAATTTATCCAATCCGGTTCAAATTTGGTACGTGGTGTTAGTATATAGTCTCTAACAACCATGCAAAAATTGGTTCATATCGGTTCATAATTATATATAGCCCCCATATAAACCGAATCCCAGATTTGAACTCTGTAGCCTCTTGGAGGAGCAAAATTCATCCGATCCAGTTTAGATTTGCAACGTATATGGCCGCTAACTACCATGCCAAAATTGGTCCATATAGGCCCATAATCATATATAGCTCCCATATAAACCGATCCCCAGATTTGGTTTTGGAGCCTCTTGAGGAGCAAATTTCATTCGATTAAGTTGAAATTTGGTACATTGTGCTAGTAAAGGGTGATTTGTTAAGAGCTTGATAACTTTTTTAAAAAAAAAACGCATAAAATTTGCAAAATCTCATCGGTTCTTTATTTGAAACGTTAGATTGGTCCATGACATTTACTTTTTGAAGATAATTTCATTTAAATGTTGACCGCGGCTGCGTCTTAGGTGGTCCATTCGGAAAGTCCAATTTTGGGCAACTTTTTCGAGCATTTCGGCCGGAATAGCCCGAATTTCTTCGGAAATGTTGTCTTCCAAAGCTGGAATAGTTGCTGGCTTATTTCTGTAGACTTTAGACTTGACGTAGCCCCACAAAAAATAGTCTAAAGGCGTCAAATCGCATGATCTTGGTGGCCAACTTACCGGTCCATTTCTTGAGATGAATTGTTCTCCGAAGTTTTCCCTCAAAATGGCCATAGAATCGCGAGCTGTGTGGAATGTAGCGCCATCTTGTTGAAACCACATGTCAACCAAGTTCAGTTCTTCCATTTTTGGCAACAAAAAGTTTGTTAGCATCGAACGATAGCGATCGCCATTCACCGTAACGTTGCGTCCAACAGCATCTTTGAAAAAATACGGTCCAATGATTCCACCAGCGTACAAACCACACCAAACAGTGCATTTTTCGGGATGCATGGGCAGTTATTGAACGGCTTCTGGTTGCTCTTCACTCCAAATGCGGCAATTTTGCTTATTTACGTAGCCATTCAACCAGAAATGAGCCTCATCGCTGAACAAAATTTGTCGATAAAAAAGCGGATTTTCTGCCAACTTTTCTAGGGCCCATTCACTGAAAATTCGACGTTGTGGCAGATCGTTCGGCTATTCATGATGAAATGTCAAAGCATACTGAGCATCTTTCTCTTTGACACCATGTCTGAAATCCCACGTGATCTGTCAAATACTAATGCATGAAAATCCTAACCTCAAAAGAATCACCCTTTATATGGCCTTTAACAACCATTCCGATGTTAAGTAGTTTTATGATACCTTACCATCGGAAAGTATTTCCACAATCCAAGTAATTCGATTGTGGATGACAATATTTTATAGAAGTTTCTACGCAATCCATGGTGGAGGGTACATAAGATTCGGCCTGACCGAACTTACGGCCGTTCTTCTATGAGGGGGTGTAATTTCGGCCTTTAAGTTTCCTAGTTTTAAAAAACGCTTTGTGAAAATCTCAAAATCTGGGGTACAAATTAGTTCAATTTTGGCACGAGTTAATTTATTCTTCCTATAAAACCGTTCATTTTTCGGGACAGAACGACCTAAAAACACATGGCGCAGAACCATTCAAAATAAATTATTAAGAATAAACGATAAAAGCAGGTACACGATTTTTCTAGAAGCCCATAAGGAACAATAAGGGAAAATAAAATCGAGCTAATTTGAACAATAATGAATTGATTCTAAAATTTTATGTTATTTCCGGCTAGTTTAGCTTTTGAACAATAAAATAAAAAAAGACAAGATATAGCGCTTCACTTAAGTGCTTCACGCTTCTGTCACCCTGCACAAAACACCGGTCTCCCAGTTGTGTTTCCAGAACAGTAAAAACACGATATTGAATTCCTCCGTGTGTTGTCTTTGTGATCTTCCCCATTTTAAACATAAACGTGGTATGTCTGATAACTGAGTTTTCTGTCCATCTTATGAGGAATATCAAACCACAAACCCCTTATTCACTAACGTATGTTATGAAATAGTCTCAGGAAAATACCACTCAACGTTTTCACATACAAGCATACTCTCAAAGTGGCATCCAGACGAACAAAATTATATTCATACTTTATGCGTTTGATGTTTTTATTTGAATTATATTTTGGCCATATATTTAATGATATGAAATATTCTCACAAAAGGAAGCACATTTTATTCAGAACCCCTTTGTGCTCTAATTCGGCCCGCAATTGGATGTAAGTAACTTATCTAACATCACATAAGTTCTCCAGTACGCTATGGCACAGAGAAATCACAGGGCTCTATTTTTGCCAGTGTGTAATCCAGTGAAGGGTGATGCAGCATTATTGTCTGTGATTGTGGTACTGGTGCTACATAGTAATAATTTAAATTCAAAACATCTGCCAACCCCTATTCTGGTTTTTGATGCAGTGCTGTTATTCTTGGCTGGCTTTGTGTTCATGACATTATGGAATTTTTATTGTTGGACACAGTGGTATAAAATGGCCAGATTTATTTGGTTACTCTCTAAGAGCTTTTCTTTCACGTTTGTTGTTTCGTTTTCTTTTTTTTGTGGTTTTTTTCCTGCATTTTCTACATGGCGCTTGTCTCCATCTGCGGTAATCTTGTAGCTGGATGGCATTGGTACAGTAACTGAAGGTATTCGGATTCATTCCGACACGATTTAATTCATATCATAACCATTCACAAGGATATTTCAGGCCAATAGCTGCCTTCTCCTTCGCTGCGACACCATCTGCAGTGGGGCAAGGCAGCAGCCTAGTTTCGACTCTGAACGTTTTTAGGTTTCCTTTATTTTTATGGCATAAAGGATAACAGCCAACACTTGAATGGTTATTACAAGCAGGATTTAGCCGTTGTTTGTTTCTTTTTTTTTCTCCCCTTTTTTATAGTGGAGCGGAGCGGAGTGAATAACGCAAAACTGAAACTCTTGTGCAAAATTAAAAATACAAAGTGAGGAGAAGCTAAAAAGTAATGAACAATGAGGCAAATAAACAATGACTTTTTAAGGAAAAAAGCCATGTCCTGTCATTTTTAATTTCCTTTTGTTTGTGCACACTCCATTTAAAGTATTTAGTGTGAGTTTATGGTTTTGTTTTACATTTCGTAAAATTTTAATTTTAAAAGTATTTTTTATTTAAAAGTCAACTATTTCGACTGCAGGGAGAAATCTTAAAGTAGGTTTTCTACATAAATATCGTAGTGGGAACTAAGGAGTTACGGAACCTGGAAAGATTGGCACATTCAAAGTAAAAGTGAACCCTTTAATGCACTAAAGCCAATGAAGCAAATAAAGCATAAAGATTTATTAAATTCGTGTCCCCCCACAAAATAGTTAAAAATATTTTAAAATTTGTAAATTTTACCAATAATGTATACATCATGAACTTCGTATGGCACCAAAGACATTTTTGCAATTTTGAAATCCATTTCTTTCGTTCATGCTACGAAATTTTCTTTAACAACCCAGCAAAAAAGCGTCGCCAAAAAAGTAATGACAATGTTCTTTTTGGATCCGGAAGTGGTGCAAAATTGACGCAGGAGCGATGAATTTAACATGGGCTTGTCATAGGACGGAAGTCCTCCCTTTCAACAGCCGTTGTACTGAATTTGCATCACTTCTTTAGGTGTGATCCGAATTCAATGTTTTGAATGTAAATAAAACAATTCTGTGATATTTTGTCAAATAAATAATTTTAATATTTTTTTTATAATTTTTAATGTATTCTAACGCTGGTCGGAAACGTTTGACCTCAAATATTTTCAAAAATTCACAATTTTTTCAGATTGGATTTAGCATGTTTTTCGACAAAATTTAAATGATTTGTATCATTTTATGAATTCTTACTGTGTTTTTAACCTATTTGAAACAGAAAAAGTTAAAATTACACATTAAAAATATGAAAAAACCAAGTTATAAAAAATTTAATTAAAAGAACTTCCTGGGTAGTTAAAGAACATCATTGGGAGTGCATCCTCTGGAAGTGCTTTTAACGTTGTTCCTTTGGAAGAACTTCCAAATTTTTTTGGTGGGAAGTGAAAAAATAAAATAATTATGTCAAATAAATTTTCTTGAATTTGTCGAAAAATATTTACTTAGTTCGTGTTTATCTCAGTTGTCATGCAAGACAAGCATTCGATTGCCATTGTTACAAGAAAACCGTACGATTCCACAGCTGAACTTGAAAACACCATGTCTGGCCTTTACACCCAGTTATTGTAAAAGTAAATTCTGTAGGATGTCAGGAGCCCCTGAGGACTGTGACGCCTACAAGAATAATCTGAAGGAGTATAAGCAACAACTGAGAAGGGCTCAATACACCTCTTCGACTAAGGGGTTTTAAGGAATAAAAGGATTTTGTAGAAAAAATAAACATCGGGTTCTAATACAAAGCTTAGTATAGGGTATTTTTATGTCCAAAAAGCAATCTAATAATCGACAAAGTTGATAAATTCGAAAATATGACCTTTCAATCCTCATTAAATCCATAGCGTATAAGTTTCCTCGAAATCAGACCAATAAATCATCCACGGTCAATAACATAGATGATTACCTATCAGAGAATGAAGCAATTTTTCCATCGAAAGTGGCGACTAACGGTTGACCCGACACACATTTGTCTTCAGTTCCGGTTAATTAAATTATAGGAATTGGAACCTCTATGAGATCAGCGTTACCTTTGCAAATTTCTGAAAAGTGGTACAAAAAGTGGCATTCGCAATAAAAGGAGGCACACTTGTTTTAAAAAAGTGGCACACATTGTTTATATAGAAATACTAACAATTAAAGGCATTTATATCAGTGTATTATATAGAATTAACTTAAAGGGTGATACGGTCAAAATTTGGTCAAGGGAAAACGCGTGTAAATCGGTGAAATCGTTTATTTGAAAAATCAAATTAAATTTCTTTTTCAAGTTCAATTAGTATAAAATTCAGGAAAAATATTCAGTTAGGCTTTCGCTTTTCCAAATCCGAATTGCCGGGCCTCACGCTTTACACCTGCCATCAGATTTTGTACAGCCACCATGCCCACCTTCTTCGCCGCAGAAAGCCAGTTTGCCTTGAACTGCTGCTCGTCCTTAGCAGTTTTTTTTGGTCTTCTTTAGGTTCCGCTTGACAATAGCCCAGTATTTCTCACTTGGGCGGAGCTCTGTCGTGTTGGGAGGGTTCTTGTCCTTGGGAACCACCTGCACGTTGTTGGCGGCGTACCACTCCATGGCCTTTTTACCGTAATGGCAAGATGCCAAATCCGGCCAAAACAGTACGGAACAACCGTGTTTCTTCAGGAAAGGCAGCAGACGTTTATTCAAACACTCTTTCACGTAAATTTCTTGGTTGACAGTCCCGGAAGCTATGAAAATGCTGCTTTTCAAGCCACAGGTACAGATGGCTTGCCAAACCAGATATTTCTTTGCGAACTTTGACAGTTTTATGTGCTTGAAAATATCTGCTACCTTTCCCCTTCCTTTTGCCGTATAAAACTCCTGTCCCGGAAGCTGCTTGTAGTCGACTTTGACGTAGGTTTTGTCGTACATTACCACGCAGTCAAACTTCGTCAGCATCGTCGTGTACAGCCTCCGGGATCGCGCTTTGGCCGTCGTATTTTGTTTATCATCGCGATTTGGAGTCACTACCTTCTTGTAAGTCGATAGTCCGGTTCGTTTTTGTCTCAGCGGCTCTTTGTTGTCTCAGCGGCTTCCGGTTTTCGATTTCCCCCCGATCCAGACTTCCTGGCTGTCGACAAACGTTCCCCAAACACTTTAGTTACATTTGTAACGGTTGATTTGGCAACTTTTAGCGATTTTGCCAGCTTTGAGTGCGAGTAGCTCGGATTTTCGCGATGCGCGAGCAAAATTTTGATACGCTGCTCTTCTTGCTTGGACGGCATTTTGACAACTGAAGAGTGAATTCCAAAATCAAAATAGGAGCAACATTCTACACACACACACCTTCAAAATGAGGGGTGTTCAGGTTTTTTAAATGCAAAATTGCAAGAAATACGTCAAGTTTATATTGACCAAATTTTGACCGTATCGCCCTTTAGATCCCCACAAACTCCATTTAATTTAAAAATATTACTTGAAATTTTATATAAAATAGAAACTAACCCGATTTATCGGCAATAAATCATTTTCTTAGCATAGTTGTAGGCGGAACAATTTTCTGCTAAGAAAACTGTTCACAAATGCAGTGTTCGACTGGATAACTCTATTGTTTGTAAAGACATCTATCATATCCGTAATGTTAATGACATTTGGGATCAAGATGTATAAAATGTTCAGTATCAACAAACATAATTAAAAATTGGCACAGAATGACGAAAAGGTGGCACAAATATGAGAAAAGTATCACATTTAGTTACACAAAAAAAATTGACACAATAGTATCACCGCTTGAAAAAAGTGGAACATTTGCCACTAAAGTGGCACATCGGTAACATTGTAAGAGTTTAGTTGTGCAATCAATCTTATAATCAAATTTACATTATATTCGTCTCTGCTGGGTCTGTTGACACCATACTCTCGGCCATAAGCAACATTGAACGTCAATTCAAATTTTTATGATTATGATAAAATTCTAATATTCATAAAATTCTAACTACACACAAAATAATATTATAATTTGTGAACTAACAATAAATTGCTGTTAATTAAAATTTTCAAGTTCAACAAAATTTTTGTTGATATAACAAAATTGGTTGCTAATGTGACAAAATATTACTAAAATCGTAAAATCGTTCATTAAAAATCAACAAAAAATTAAAAATTATCGTAATTTACAAAACCTTCCCAAACGATCTTCTATGGAAGTAAAAATGTCAAATGGCACAGGTTCAAATCTTAGCAGTGATGAAATTTTTAATTTTATTTTTATTGTTTTAATTTTTATTGATTTTCTATTCTTTTTTGTCGAAATTTAATTGTTCAGAACTTAAATTTTCACTCAAAATGGTCTAATTTCTTACTTTATAAGACTAGTCCAAAAGGACTGCATCATAAGTGGGAAAATATCGATGGGGGATACCCATTGGCGGAGCTAAAAATTTTCTCTGGGGGGGGCTATGCCCCCCCAGACATCCTTCACAATTTTGTTGAAATTTCCGAAGCGATAAATTACCCCTATTGATAAAACTATACATCCTCAATTTTATTGCGGTGTTAAAGGCAATATGCAGCAAAATCAATCAAAAACAAAAAAAAACTCAATCACAAAAATTAGTTGTATCAATTAATTTTTTAATTGGCTTTGATGATTGATACTACCATTTTTTTTGATTGAATACATTTCAATTAAAAACAAGTAAGTAAAATCTAAAGTCGGGCGGAGCCGACTATATTATACCCTTCACCACTATATAGACAAACATTTGTGTTACCATCTCAACTACTTAAAATTTGCTGGGAGCTATATAAAGGTTTGCATTTCCAGATACAAATACTTTTAATGGAAACAATTTTTTGTACTTCTACAAAAACTCTAGAATTAAAATTTAAATCGGCTAACGCCCTGGGATGATACACAATGTTAGTAAAAAATATGGGAAATATGAAGCGAGAGAAATTTTAATGCAATTGTACAAAAGAGATTTTTAATTTTTCAGGCGATACATATGTATTCGAGATATAGGACAATTAGAGTAATATTTACAATTTTTGCTACTCAGCAGTGGCGATTTTACAAGGATATTGGTTAGATCTCGCCAAGATATGTGTAGGGCGACTTGGAGCCTTATTTAAAACTCATCCGTTCTGTGGAAATTTTGGCATTGCAGTGTGTAGAATATGGGGAAATCATCACAGAATTTTGTGTAAACTGTGAGAATTTTGGCCATATTTGTATTCTCTGTGGAAACTATCCAGTCAATTGGAGGAAAATCCCATTGAAAATGGGTCTAAAATATGAAACAGTCGACCATATTTCCCCAACTCTGGTGTACGTATATATGGGAGCTATATACAATCTGAACCGATTTTGAATAAATTTTACATGTATAGTTAGAATAATAATTCTGCTATCTATGCGAAATTTCACGTAAATGGGAGTATAACTCTGGCCCCCCTGGTCATATGAGTGCAAATCGGACGGGAGATATATATGGGAGCCATATCTAAATCTGAATCGATTTCAACCAAATTTGGCACAATTACCTATACTACTAAACGTACTCCTTGTGCGAAATTTGAAGCAAATCACGGCAAAACCCTGGATTTTGAGGCCATATAAGTTCAAATCGGACGAAAGATATATATGGGAGCTATATCTAAATTTGAACCGATTTCAATCAAGTGTACCAAGCATTGGTAGAATGCCAATTCTACCCTCTGTGCAAAATTTCATGAAGATCGGTAGTAAATTTTGGGCTCTGTGGTCATATGAGTCTAAATCGGACGAAAGATATATATGGGAGCTATATCTAAATCTGAACCGATTTGGCTGATATTTTGCAAGATTTGCGAGATTCATTAAATATTTGGATGTACGGTATTTCAAGAAAATTGGTTGATAAACACGCTAACTATGACCACATCGTAGATAATTATATATGGCAGCTATATCTAAATCTGAACCGATTTTTTCCAAAACCAATAGCAATTGTCTCTGTCTCAAGAAACGGCCCTATGCCAAATTCGAGGACGATCGGACTTAAATTGCGAGCTGTACTTTGTGCACAAAATTACATATACAGACAGACGGACGGACAGACAGACAGACAGACGGACATCGCTAAATCGACTCAGATTTTAATTCTTACCCGATCGGTATACTAAAAGATGGGTCTATGACCACTATTTCTTGGCGTTATATACAAATGCACAAACTTATTATACCCTGTACCACAGTAGTGGTGAAGGGTATAATTAATTAGATCAATTAATTTCATGGTTGAAGACAAAAAATATTTTATTGTGTGTGGGTGCCGGTTCCACGACACCGCTATAAATAATCAAATAGCAACTTACCATTATTTAATATAACAAAAAATAAAAGCATTGCTTTAAGTATGTGTTTGAAAAATATTGTTTGTAATTTATTTTTAATTCAAGACAACAAACATATGATTTTTAAATTTTATTTAAAATGTGTGTTTTAAAACAGGACTAGAAATCATAAAGCAAAACATAAACTTAATATATTCATCGTGTATAAAAAATACTAAGAATAAAAAATTAAATAAAAGGCAAAAAATAAATTGAATATTATAAAACGTCTATCTTCGATTAGTTTTTAAAAATTCTCTGAGAACAGAATACAACGAAGCAACTGTCGAGAGCAGCGGTGCCAACTCTGTGGATTTTTCGTGATTTTGACGATTTTAGATGGTAAATTGGGCATGTGACGATTTATGATTTTAATCAACGTAGTTATAAATTGACTATTTTTGAAAATGTGCGTCTCAAATTTCCTTTTAGTGTTTTTATTACGTGTTTTTAGTTGTAATGTAAATATCAATACTAAACAAGTATATACGGCCGTAAGTTCGGCCAGGCCGAATCTTATGTACCCTCCACCATGGATTGCGTAGGAACTTCTACTAAAGGCTGTCATCCACAATCGAATTACTTGGGTTGCGATAACACTTGCCGATGGCAAGGTATCGTAAAACTTTTTAACACTGTCTTCTAAATTGTAAGTTAGCCCATACGGGGTATATATTAAACAAAAAAAAAGGCCGATTAAATACGTATATAATCTAGTTTGACAAAATTTTCTATAGAAATAAAAATTTGACATAATTTTCTATAGAAATAAAAACTTGACTAAATGTTCTATAGAAATAAAATGTTGACAAAATTTTCTATGGAAGTAAAATGTTGACAAAATTTTCTATAGCAATACAATTTTGACAAAATTTTCTATTGAAATAAAATTTTTACAAAATTTTGTATAGAAATGAAATTTTGACAAAATTTTGTATAGAAATAAAATGTTGACAAAATTTTCTACAGAAATAAATTTTTTACAAAATTTTCTATAGAAATAAAATTTTGACAAACATTTCTATAGAAATAAACTTTTGACAAAACTTTCTATAGAAATGAAATTTTAACAAAACTTTCTATAGTAATAAAATTTGACAAAATTTTCTATGGAAATAAAGTTTTGGTAGATTATTTTTGGCGATATGAACCAATTTTTGTGTAATAAGTCATCGGCTATATATAACTAAAGACCGATATGGACCAATTTTTACATGGCTGTTAGAGGCCATATATTGACAAAATGTACCAAATTTCAACCGTATCGGATGACTTTTGCTCCTCCAAGAGGTTCCGGACGTCAAATCTGGGGACGGTTTATATGGGAACTATATATAATTATGGACCGATATGGACCAATTTTTGCATGGTTGTTAGAGACCACATACTAACACCATGTACCAAATTTCAACTGGATCGGATGAATTTTGCTCTTCCAAGAGGCTCCGGAGGTCAAATCTGGGGATCGGTTTATATGGGGGCTATATATAATTATGGACCGATATGGACCAATTTTTGCATCGTTATTAGAGGCCGTAAACAAACATCAGGTACCAAATTTCAACCGGATCGGATGAATTTTGCCCCTCCAAGAGGCTCCGGAGGTCAAATCTGGGGATCGGTTTATATGGGGGCTATATATAATTATGGACCGATATGGACCAATTTTTGCATGGTTGTTAAAAACCGTATACTAAGACCACGTAGTAAATTTCAACCGGATCGGATGAATTTTGCTCCTCCAAGAGGCTCCGGTGGTCAAATCTGGGGATCGGTTTATATGGGAGCTATATATAATTATGGACCGATATAGACCAATTTTTTCATGGTTGTTAGAGGCCGTATACTAACATCAGGTACCAAATTTCAACCGGATCGGATGAATTTTGCCCCTCCAAAAGTCTCCGGAGGTCAAATCTGGGGATCGGTTTATATGGGGGCTATATATAATTATGGACCGATATGGACCAATTTTTGCATGGTTGTTAGAGACCATATACTAACATCAGGTACCAAATTTCAATCGGATCGGATGAATTTTGCCCCTCCAAGAGGCTCCGGAGGTCAAATCTGGGGATCGGTTTATATGGGGGCTATATATAATTATGGACCGATATGGATCAATTTTTGCATGGTTGTTAGAGACCGTATACTAAGACCACGTACCAAATTTCAACCGGATCGGATGAATTTTGCTGCTCCGGGATGCTCCCCAAGCCAAATTTGGGGATCGGTTTATATGGGGGCTATACGTAAACGTGGTCCGATATGGCCCATTTTCAATACCATCCGACCTACATCAATGACAACTACTTGTGCCAAGTTTCAAGTCGATAGCTTGTTTCGTTCGGAAGTTAGCGTGATTTCCACAGACGGACGGACAGCCGGACAGACGGACAGACGGACGGACGGACAGACGGACAGACGGACGGACATGCTTAGGTCGACTCAGAATTTCACCACGACCCAGAATATGTATACTTTATGGGGTCTTAGAGCAATATTTCGATATGTTACAAACGGAATGACAAAGTTAATATACCCCCATCCTATGGTGGAGGGTATAAAAAGGCCGATTAAATACGTATATAATCTAGTTTGACAAAATTTTCTATAGAAATAAAAATTTGACATAATTTTCTATAGAAATAAAAACTTGACAAAATGTTCTATAGAAATAAAATGTTGACAAAATTTTCTATGGAAGTAAAATGTTGACAAAATTTTCTATAGCAATACAATTTTGACAAAATTTTCTATTGAAATAAAATTTTTACAAAATTTTGTATAGAAATGAAATTTTGACAAAATTTTGTATAGAAATAAAATGTTGACAAAATTTTCTACAGAAATAAATTTTTTACAAAATTTTCTATAGAAATAAAATTTTGACAAACATTTCTATAGAAATAAACTTTTGACAAAACTTTCTATAGAAATGAAATTTTAACAAAACTTTCTATAGTAATAAAATTTGACAAAATTTTCTATGGAAATAAAGTTTTGGTAGATTATTTTTGGCGATATGAACCAATTTTTGTGTAATAAGTCATCGGCTATATATAACTAAAGACCGATATGGACCAATTTTTACATGGCTGTTAGAGGCCATATATTGACAAAATGAACCAAATTTCAACTGGATCGGATGAATTTTGCTCTTCCAAGAGGCTCCGGAGGTCAAATCTGGGGATCGGTTTATATGGGGGCTATATATAATTATGGACCGATATGGACCAATTTTTGCATCGTTATTAGAGGCCGTAAACAAACATCAGGTACCAAATTTCAACCGGATCGGATGAATTTTGCCCCTCCAAGAGGCTCCGGAGGTCAAATCTGGGGATCGGTTTATATGGGGGCTATATATAATTATGGACCGATATGGACCAATTTTTGCATGGTTGTTAAAAACCGTATACTAAGACCACGTAGTAAATTTCAACCGGATCGGATGAATTTTGCTCCTCCAAGAGGCTCCGGTGGTCAAATCTGGGGATCGGTTTATATGGGAGCTATATATAATTATGGACCGATATAGACCAATTTTTTCATGGTTGTTAGAGGCCGTATACTAACATCAGGTACCAAATTTCAACCGGATCGGATGAATTTTGCCCCTCCAAAAGTCTCCGGAGGTCAAATCTGGGGATCGGTTTATATGGGGGCTATATATAATTATAGACCGATATGGACCAATTTTTGCATGGTTGTTAGAGACCGTATACTAAGACCACGTACCAAATTTCAACCGGATCGGATGAATTTTGCTGCTCCGGGAGGCTCCCCAAGCCAAATTTGGGGATCGGTTTATATGGGGGCTATACGTAAACGTGGTCCGATATGGCCCATTTTCAATACCATCCGACCTACATCAATGACAACTACTTGTGCCAAGTTTCAAGTCGATAGCTTGTTTCGTTCGGAAGTTAGCGTGATTTCCACAGACGGACGGACAGCCGGACAGACGGACAGACGGACGGACGGACAGACGGACAGACGGACGGACGGACGGACGGACATGCTTAGATCGACTCAGAATTTCACCACGACCCAGAATATATATACTTTATGGGGTCTTAGAGCAATATTTCGATATGTTACAAACGGAATGACAAAGTTAATATACCCCCATCCTATGGTGGAGGGTATAATAATATACCCCCATCCTATGGTGGAGGGTATAAAAATATGCTTAACATACTCTCTCTGCCACAATCTTAATTGGATTAAACACATCGCAAAGCTTGAATTAAAATATAAATCAACTGTAGCTTTGATTATTCTGGGGGGGGCAAGAACTATTCTGGGGGGGGGCATAGCCCCCCCCAGCACCCCCCTAGCTACGCCAATGGGGATACCTCTCGAACTATATTCTATTTTTGAATTTTGTTACCTCTGCTGATTTCCGTTTGGAAAATGTCGTGAGTCTCGTGAATTTGTTGTGAATCGTGCGTGAGCGTGTGTGAATAAACATTTTGCTTCATGAATGCGAGTGAAATTTCAGTCACGCGCACACCTCTAGTTGACTTCTCGCATATTTTTTTCTCATAATTTTAACCCCAAAAATCCCCCCCAAAAAAATTAGCCTTAAAAATCTCGCTAAACGTGAAAAAGCACTAAATTTTTGGGGAAAACCCCCAACCTGGCAACACTGGCACGTAGTCAACTTACAATCGAATCTTTGGACTTCATGTTCCAGAACTCAAAAATGGCTATTGTTAACAGCAACTTTCTCAACGAGATGACCTAGCAGTTTAATATTCTACTCCTCTGCGTAAGTTTGCAAGATAATATCATCCGATATTAGACCATTGAGAGTTTTGAGAAGATGAACTCGTTTTTTTAAATATATATGCAGTGAAATCCCTCGAACGGTGGCACTCGTGAGACGTTTGCAATATTAACACATTAAAATCAACATCTCCTCCCAAATATGGACAAAATTTAGGCGATCGTGGGTGTCCAACTATTCTCGTATATTTTTCTGTATTCTTGCTTGTTTGTCTTTTTAAGAAGCAACTAAAGTTGCACACACCTATGATCAAGAGATTTCGTTCCATGAAATCCTCTGATGAAAGCTATATTTATCCGAATGGAAAATGAAATAAAAAATTTTCTCTAATGGTTTACTCGAATTTTCATTCGCAAAATTTCTTTCATTCTATCCATTGGCTTCAAGGCATCAAAGGTTGTCTGGTGGGGTAGAAATTGGCGTGGTAACAATTTATGAGTTTCCTTTCGTTTCACGTTGAAGGTGCCTTCAGTTTTCCTTTCGAGCTTTGCTTTATACATTCACCTCCACTTTTTTTTGTATTTCACTAAGGACATTGAGCATATTTTTCCACATTATTACATAAAACCTTCAAGAAAAAGGTGATTTTGTGATTATCCAAGAAATTGTATTTCTTATGGTGACAGAGTCTACCAGAGTGGTGATACTAGGATGCATGACATTTCCTTTAGCTTCTAAAGTCATGTCATGATTGTGTGTGTGTTTTTTTTCGTTTCCTCAACAAAATTAAAAAAAAGTGGACTTAACACAGATACTTCAGGGTTTTCTTTCTCTATCAGATTTTTTTTTTTTGCTTTTGACCAAGAGAGAGGGAGAGAGCGTAAGAGCTGTGGGAGTTTGGATTTTGTTTCGCCCTTTCTTCTGTTTGGTTATAAAAATTCTAGAGTTATTGCCTTTAAGAAAAGGCAAAAAACCAAATCTAAACTTTTATTTGGAAAAACATAAATTTGCACAGATTAACACCCCTCGAATCGTTTAAATTTTTAATTAAATAAGAGTTTTACGAATGTTGGGTGCTAAGATGAGATAAACGCTCTTAACAGCCAACATCTGTTCAAGCGATTTTTAAGACCCATAATTAAATGGGAAGGATAATAACTCCTTTTGAGGCCACTTCATTTGGCAAATGACGGGAAGATTATGTTGATGGCTGTTGAGATAATTATTATGCTTTTAACGGCAGCTTCTCAAAAGGACAGGAACCACAAGATGTTGATGGCATGTTTCGGCATTTAGTTGAATAAGTTTTCACAAAAAAAAAAACAAGCAGCTTTCCTTTGAGGGAGGCTATTATGTATTTGCAATGGGATATTACCACAGGAAGTTATGTGATGGGAAATATGCTTAAAAAGATTTAGTTTCTTTTAATATTGTTTTGTTTTACAGTTAATGGAAATATTAAAGGATTGACAATAATCGTTTCTGGTTTTTCTATTTTCCAAAAAAAAAATATTTGAAAATTTTAATCCGATAGCTTTAGTTTCTAGTGCATATATTTTATTTATTATTTATTGTGATTTTTGATTATAACAAATATATAAATAAAATAAAATAGAAATACATTTAGCAATATATGTACAAAGAGTCTTTAATATGCAAAGTATTGTTAGTTTGTTTCCCTTTCTCTATTCATCTGATGTATACCTATGCTTAGTTTGTAACATAATTTTCCACACTTTTAACGTATTATCAAAATAATCTTCCTTACGTTATTCCATTATCAGCAATTGCCTTTATTCCCAAGACTCGATGCACATCGATATTTCGAACATAGCTGCGACCAATGATTGTGGTTTGTGATATTCTAATTAAAATCTAAATTTTAACTATTCTACTTTTTTATACCCTCCACCATAGGATGGGGGGTATATTAACTTTGTCATTCCATTTGTAACACATCGAAATATTGCTTTAAGACCCCATAAAGTATATATATTCTGGGTCGTGGTGAAATTCTGAGTCGATCTGAGCATGTCCTTCCGTCCGTCCGTCTGTTGAAATCACGCTAACTTCCGAACGAAACAAGCTATCGACTTGAAACTTGGCACAAGTAGTTGTTATTGATGTAGGTCGGATGGTATTGCAAATCGGCCATATCGGTTCACTTTTACGTATAGCCCTCATATAAACGGACCCCAAAATTTGGCTTGCGAGGCCTCTAAGAGAAGCAAATTTCATCCGATCCGGCTAAAATTTGGTACATGGTGTTAGTATATGGTCTCTAACAACCATGCACAAATTGGTCCACATCGGTCCATAATTATATATAGCCCCCATATAAACCGATCCCCAGATTTGGCTTGCGAGGCCGCTAAGAGAAGCAAATTTCATCCGATCCGGCTGAAATTTGGTACGTGACGTTAGTATATGGTCTCTAACAATCATGCAAAAATTGGTCCACATCGGTCCATAATTATATATAGCCCCCATATAAACCGATCCCCCGATTTGGCTTGCGAGGCCGCTAGAGAAGCAAATTTCATCCGATCCGGCTGATATTTGGTACGTGATGTTAGTATATGGTCTCTAATAACCATGCAAAAATTGGTCTACATCGGTCCATAATTATATATAGCCCCCATATAAACCGATCACCAGATTTGACCTCCGGAGCCTCTTGGAAGACCAAAATTCATCTGATTCAATTGAAATTTGGTACGTGGTGTTAATATATGGCCTCAAACTCCCATGCAAAAATTGGTCGATATCGGTCCATAATTATATATAGGCCCCATATAAACCGATCCTCAGATTTGATCTCCAGAGCCCCTTGGAAGAGCAAAATTCTTCCCATTCGGTTGAAATTTAGTACGTGATGTTAGTATATGCAGGAATTGGTTCCTATCAGTACATAATTATATATAGCTCCCATATAAACCGATCCCCAGATTTGACCTCCGGTGCGTTTGGAGAAGCAAAATTCATCCGATCTGCTTGAAATTTGGTACGTGGTGGTAGTATATGATATTTAACAACCATGCCAAAGTGGTCCATATCAGTCCATAATCATACATAGCCCCATATAAACCGATCCAGAGATTTGGTTTTGGAGCCTCTTGGAGGAGCAAATTTCATTCGAGTGAGTTGAAATTTGGTACATTGTGCCAGTATATGGTCGTTAACAACCATGCCTAACTAGGTCCATATCGGTATATAGTTATATATGGCCCAATCACACAAAAATTGGTCTATATCAAGTTCATAATTGTATATAGCCCCCATATAAGCGATGCCCATATTCCAATTATGGCTCTCTACGTACAAAAAGTCTATATCGATTCGTAATTATTTTTAGACTTACCTATACATAACTTTTTTGTCGAATATATACCATGTATGGACTAAATCACAATTTAGAAAACGATGTTAAGAAGTTTTAAGATACCACAACCCAAGTAATTCGATTGTGGATGACAGTCTTTCGTAGAAGTTTCTACGCAATTCATGGTGGAGGGTACATAAGATACGGCCTGGCCGAACTTACGGCCGTATAAACTTGTTTTAATTTTGAAAAGTAGATTTCAAGACCTTTGCATAATTCTACATTCCAATTTTTTCCAAATTTGGGAAACTTATTCTTTCGAGCTTTAAAAGTCATTTGATTGACTTTTGTCAATATTGAAAAGCCAATTTTTTATGTCGTGTCTTGCAACTCTTTGATGGAACTCGGAGCTTAAGAAGATATACTTAAAACTCGTCGATTTTGGTCACTATGAAAATCTGGGGGTCGGTTTATATGGGGGCTATATAATTAATAACCGATATGGACCATGATTGTTAGAGGGTATATACTAAGATTGCGTACCAAATTTAAACTGCGTCGGATGAAATTTACACTTACAAGGGGCTCCAGAGGTCGAATCTTGGGATCGGTTTGCATGGAGGCTGTTTATAAGATAGTGATATTTCAACAGACGGACGGACATTGCGAGATTGATGTGTTGCTGCATTTTATACCCTCCCATATTGGAGGCTATAAAATTAGACAAGTAAGTTAAGTAGAAAGTCGGGCGGGGCCGACTATATCATACCCTAAACCAGCCCTAGTGATGTAGAAGACATAAGCATCCCAGTAAAAAAAGCGTCGCCAAAAAAGGAATGAAAATGTTATTTCTGGACCCGGAAGTGATGCCAAATTGACGCAGAAGCGATGAATTTAACATGGGCTTATCATAGGACGGATGTCCAACATTTCAACAGCCGCTGCACTGAATTTGCATCACTTCTTAAGGTGTGAGGTGAATTCAGTGTTTTGGATGTGAATTAAGAATTTTTGTGATATTTTGACAAATAAATAATTTTTAAAAGTTTTTATGATTTTTAATGCATAATAACGCTTGTCTGGAGCGTTTGTCATCAAATATTTTCAAAAATTTGCAATTTTTCTAGAAAGGATTTAACATTTTTTCGGCTAAACTTAAAAAGTTTGTACCATTTTATTAATTCTTAATATCTTTTTAACCTATTTGAAACAACTAAAAATAACTTTCCCTTTAAAAATATGAAAAAAGCGTGTTATAAAAAATTTGACTCAAATGAACTTCCTGTGCAGTTAAAATAAAGGACTTCTTTGGGAGAGCATTTTTGGAAGTCCTTCTAAATTTGTGTCTTGAGAAGAACTTCCACATTTTTTTGCTGGGATTTGTATTTCATTATTGGTATAGGTTCGGGAATTAAAGTGTAGTTCCACATTTATGAAAATTAAAGGCACATGTTTATGAGAGCTCTACACTAAACAAAAGTGAACCCTCTATTTCACTAAAGCCAATTTAACTTTATTTTAGTTCAAGCAATTTTTATGTTTGGAGAAAGTTTTCTTTACTCTAATGATTTTTTGCGTACGTCAGTTAAACGAACTAAAAAGCTGAAAAAAATATACACAAATGAAGCAAAAAGTTTTACTAAATTCATACTACTCACAAAATAGTTAATTATTTCTTTAAATTTGTAAATTTTACTACAAATATGCCCACCTTGAACTTCGTATGGTACTAAAGACATTCTTACAATTTTGAACTCCAATTTTCTCATTCCAACTACAAAATTTTCTTTAACAAGTGAAAAATTTAGTTATTTCTAATATATTTCCTTGAATTTGTCGAAAAATATTTACTTATCGACGTGATGCCAGTGTTTGAAATACTGTTTAGTTAAAATTTTATAAAAATAATAAAAATTTCCTAAAACTAACCAAAATTTTTCTTCTGAATAGAAATGCCAGATCTTTGGAGCTATATTTGATTTAATACCCGCAGAGTTAGTATACCAATAATATTAAGTCCATTATTAAAAAAAAAGAGGAAATCGCTCCATTAGTGTGGGTAATAAATCCTAATTTCTAAAAATCGGGCAATATTATTATGTAAGAGCTACTTGTAAGTCTATATATGATCGGTTAGTTCATCACAATTTGAGATTTGTGTAACATTGGTTAATAAATAAGAGTACTATGGTCAAATTTTGGAAAATCTAGCGATGCATATATATGGGAGCTATATCAAAATGTCAATCGATTTGGATGATATTTTTCAGGTTTGATTGATACCACAGGAGGTTACGTTATGCTAAATTAGAGTAAGATCGGGTACTAAATAAGGCAATTATGGTCAGAAATAAATTCGTAATGGGTAATTTTTTCAAAAACGGGCGATGCATATATATGGGAACTATATCTAAATCTGAACCGATTTAGATGATATTTTGCAGGTTTAGTTGATATTACAGTAGGTTAGGTTAGGTTAGGTGGCAGCCCGATGTATCAGACTCACTTAGACTATTCAGTCCATTGTGATACCACATTGGTGAACTTCTCTCTTATCACTGAGTGCTGCCCGATTCCATGTTAAGCCCAATGACAAGGGACCTCCTTTTTATAGCCGAGTCCGAACGGCGTTCCACATTGCAGTGAAACCATTTAGAGAAGCTTTGAAACCCTCAGAAATGTCACCAGCATTACTGAGGTGGGATAATCCACCGCTGAAAAACTTTTTGGTGTTCGGTCGAAGCAGGAATCGAACCCACGACCCTGTGTATACAAGGCGGGCATGCTAACCATTGCACCACGGTGGCTCCTCGATATTAAGTAGATTACCATTTGCTGAATTTGAGTAAAATCGGTTAATAAATGAGGCCACTATGGTAGAAAATAAGGTTATTAGGGGCAAATTTTTAAAAATCGTGCGCTTTATATATATGGGAGCTATATCTAAATCTGAACCGATTTGGAAGATATTTTGTAGGTTTGGTTAATACCACAGAAGGTTACCATGTGCCAAATTTTAGTAAGATAGTTGATAAATAAGTGTTTTATGGCCATATATGGGAAAATCGGGCGATACATATATATGAGAGCTATATCTATATATTTTTTGCACATATTGTTAGTATTATAAAAGATTAAAGTAAGCCAAGTTTGAATAAGATCGGTTGATAAATAAGGGTTATATAACCATATTTGGGAAAATAGCTATATCTAAATCTGAACCGATTTCGATGAAATTTTTCAGACTTGAAGAGTGATGCAAAATATTACTTTGTGCCAAATTTGACGACGATCGGTGAGTAATAAAGCGCAACGTGACCCTATTTGTCGAAATCGTTCGTCCTTGTGCCTAAAAAACGCTTTGTACCAAATTTCATCAAAATCGGTTAATAATAATTGCGACCGGAATCCTGCGAACAACAAATACATGGACAGACGGACGGACGAACACCAAGCGCTAGATCGACTCAGGAGGTGATTCTGATTCGATCGGTATATATTTTATGGGGTCTAAAATCAATATTTCTGGTAGGTACATTTTTTGGCAGATCAAAGTTATTATACCCTAACCACTATGTGGTTTAAAAAGGTAGCTATATTTTGTTGCATTACATATCAGTCACCTTGTACGTATTTATGTTAATATTTGTTAAAAACCTTACATCTCATTCAAGAGACCAATTCTTTTATTAGGTAATACAATGGTACAGTGGCATTACATTGGCTACTAGTCGCCTTACTGTCTATCTTAACTCATGAATTTAAGCAAAATGTACTTGAACATGTTTTAGATCTTCAACTGTATTTCAATTGACAATCTTTATAGATACAATCAGTTGGTTGTAAACTTAAAAATCTATTCGAATTCACATCACTTGCCATCATTAGACTCATCTATGTGAATGAACTTCACATCCGCTCTACTGATTTTCGATGAAATCATGAAAATATCCCATCGATTAGATGTCAACCAACAAATATTTTCATTGGGATTGAAACATTTTCAAATTGACCCACATATTACAATTGGCCAATATTGGCAAGAATCTATCAATTTCCTGCTACTAAATTTTCAGCCAATTGATATGGGCCTTTGACATGCTCGCACATACACTCATGCACACAAGGATCAAACCATAGACGATATTTGGTTGTAGTGCCAAATCAACTAAAACCCAAAGGATATCAATGTTCGGATGGATCGTTAGTTCACATTGAAATTGATATTCCCATTTCCAGTTGGTTAAAAATTATTATAAAATTGTGTCCCCCTCCCACACAATATTAAATTGTAGGGAAGCTTCCACAGTTAGATTTTCATTTGAATATCTCCAGCAAGGGAAATGGATAAACATAAATGTTGATGGTTATGCCCAAGTCTAGGAGGGAAAAACTATTCATTTTGTATATTCAGGAGCTTACATGGGTAACGAGAGTTTCTTGTTTTTTTTTTCTTCGTCGAAATATTTCATTTCGGTGTATAGCGATTCTATTCCCGCTGAAAGACCATAAAAGTGATGACATGATATGGGGTAAAAAATACCACAGATGGAAGGAAGTCGCTGCACATACAAGAGCAGATTACATTAAAATGTTTCCATGGCGGCTAAGGATGGTAGCTGCGATTAACAGCCAACCTATGGCAATGGCGTTGGAGGCAAGTTCGTGCCTATGAGGCAAACTCAGTTAAATTAGGATAAGATTTTCAGAATGGGTCCAATAATAAGTGGCATTGCTGACACATGGATAATTTAGCAACTTATTCTCGAGTTGGAAACTCAACTTCATCTGACTGTCTGGCCTACGAGTGTTCTGCCCAAGAAGGCCACATCTAATGTGACCCCCTACCGCCCACCCTAATATTGCTTTGGATTCTCTATTTCCTATGAGTATGTGGCTGTGTGACTATGGATGTTTTACTAGTTTGAGTTTTGTGGCATTAACATGCACTTCCTATGTGCTGACCTATCCTGACGCTTGTGTTTCCACATCCGCACGGAAGTGGTTATGTATGTTTCGGTGTGTGTGTGTGTGTGAGTGTATTTGCTCAGTATGTTTTTACCATTAAGCCCATAAACGTTTCGAGGAGCTATTACACTCCTTCTTTACGTGTGTCAACTACAAGGAAGCTTGTAGTCATTTCATTTTGTACATGATTGCAGTTTTTTTTTTGTTGTGCCTAGTTTTTCTCTTTTTTTTGCTCTTCCTGTACCTCATTTGAAATGACAAGCCTCTCAAATATGAAACTTTCTTATTAGATCCTGGTTATAATGGAACAATCAGGTATGTGTTCATAATTTTTTAGTTGCACAAAAATGTTTTCACCGGATAATACACATTGGGCTTAACATAACCTGAAGAGCTTCTACAAAATGTCTCTGTGATTCTTTGGTTATAGTTTTTGTTTTTTTTTTTTCTTTTTTTTTTGGAAAATAATAAAAATGCCTCTTATGAAAGGAGTTTCTGATGTCTTTCGCTATAGAAAAGTAGATATTTTTAATAGAAATGTGTTTCTTAGTAACTTGTTTAATAATGGACTGAGCATCTAAGAGGTTTTTGAGACAAGAGCTAACACCTGACGGTGACGACTACGTATATCATACTAGGATATTATAACTACTGAATTAGGTTGCAACCATATTTGAGAAGGATTACTAGAAGAAAGACATAAATAGTTATAAATTTGACATTTATGTGTAAAATATTGGGACCATTATTGAAACGTTTACCAAAGTCTGTGCAGAGATATTTCATCTACATATCAGCCTTACTGTAGATAAAAACAAGTAAGGAAAGTCTAAAGTCGGGCGGGGCCGACTATATTATACTCTGCACCACTTTGTAGATCTAAATTTTCGATACCATATCACATCCGTTAAATGTGTTGGGGGATATATATAAAGGTTTGTCCCAAATACATACATTTAAATATCACTCGATCTGGACAGAATTTGATAGACTTCTACAAAATCTATAGACTCAAAATTTAAGTCGGCTAATGCACTTGGGTGAAACACAATTTTAGTAAAAAATAAGGGAAACACTTAAATCTGCAGCAATTTTAAGGAAACTTCGCAAAAGTTTATTTATGATTTATCGCTCGATATACATGTATTAGAAGTTTAGGAAAATTTGAGTCATTTTTACAACTTTTCGACTAAGCAGTGGCGATTTTACAAGGAAAATGTTGGTATTTTGACGAAATCAGAAAAACATATATATGGGAGCTATATCTAAATCTGACCCGATTTCAATCAAATTTGACACACATGACTATATTACTAATTGTATTCCTAGTGCAAAATTTCAACCAAATTGGGTCAAAACTCTGGCTTTTAGGACCATATTAGTCCATATCGGGCGAACGATATATATGGGAGCTATTTCTAAATCTGAACCGATTTCAATCAAATTTTGCACACTTGACTATACTACTAATTGTACTCCTAGTGCAAAATTTCAACCAAATTCGGCTTCTGGGGCCATATAAGTCCATATCGGGCGAAAGATATATATATGAGCTATATCTAAATTTGAACCGATTTCAATCAAATTTTGCACACTTGACTATACGACTAAGTGTTATGTTTGTACAAAATTTCAAGCAAGTCGGTATAAAACTCTGGCTGCTGGGTCCATATTAGTGCATATCGGGCGAAAGATATATATGGGAGCTATATCCAAATCTGAACCGATTTCTTCCAAAATCAATAGGGTTCTATTCTGACCCAAATTAGGAACATGTGCCAAATTTGAAGGCTATTGGATTTAAATTGCGACCTAGACTTTGATCACAAAAATGTGTTCACAGACAGACGGACGGACGGACGGACAGACGGACATGGTTATATCGACTCAGGGACCCACCCTTAGCATTATTGCCAAAGACACCATGTGTCTATCTCGTCTCCTTCTGGGTGTTACAAACATATGCACTAACTTATAATACCCTGTTCCACAGTGTGGCGCAGGGTATAACAAAGTAAAGTGCTATATATTTTTTCATTATTTTTTTTAATTTATGATTCAATAGCAAAGAATTGTCGGAAATAACATAAACTTTATGAATCAGTTTAGATTAGATATACATATGGCACGAATTGCTCTTATTGCCTTCAAACGGCCGACAAACCATCACAGTTGGTCTGGGGTATTCTAATCCATTCCCGGCAAAGCGCCGTCTTGAGATAATGACACTTTGGTATTTTTTGGAGCCAACCTTACTCTTCAAAATTCCCCAGGGGCAAACGTCCAATGAATTGAGATCCGAAAAAATTTGGTGTCCATTGTGCGGTAGAAAAGAAGCGTGGAACTTAATTTTTAAGCCGCTCTTGGTTCCTACAGACTGGCGGTGAACCCTATTAGAATGTCCATGGTTAGGACCGAAATTTTTGTCTGCCCGCATCGTCAGTACTGTCTTTAGGACATTTTCCCAATAATATTCGGTCGTTTATCCCACAGTCGAGGCATACACCCAGAAAAAAGTGAACCAGCGGTGGAAGAAAATGTAGCTTCCCAGCAAAAAATGGAGCACTATTTCAGCAGGATTGTAAGGGAGAGAGGCAGTACCAACTGCTTACAAAACAACCGAATCAGCGCTGATTTTTGTGAGCGATGTCCCGATTTAGAGCAGCTTCTACATAGCGCTGATATTATTGCTCATTTTAATACAAATATTGCTCAAAAGTCATATATAATCTTGAGTATAGCATTGTTGGCGTGAAGGAAAACAGCACTACCTTTCATGCATCTATACTGCATGAATTGGTTGCAATAACGTAAACGAATGATCATAAACTAGTTTGATTACTCGTTTACGTTATTGCCACCGATTCATGCAGTGTGGATGCGCTGCCTACTTTATTGTATACCAAAAAGCGCAACTAAACTCTTACTGCTGAAGAATTTTTTGCTGGGTTTATGTTAGAAAATTGTAAGTAGAATTTTCTACCCTGAAAGAAGAGTTTTCTTTTCTGAGGAACGAAATTTTAGACAAGCAAAGTTTTCTTTTGACGCTAAAGAATTTCTAAAAAAGAACTAGAGACAATCGTTGAATGGCATATCATAAATTTGAGTTCATTTGGTCGAAAATAAAATGTGTTATAAGAAATGGGAAATTTCGGTTGTCTAAAACTTTATTCCTGAGGAAAATATTTTTTCATTGGGTGTACTTTTTGTTAAATTTAAGAACATTTATTAAAAATTATATTTTTTCTGTTGTTTAAGAAAGTTCTATATTTTGTAGGAAAAAATTGGTGTTGAAAATTGTTAAAAATTCTCTACACCCAAAGAAAAAATACTTTCCTCGGGAACGAAATTTTATGCAAACGAAATTCCCCTTTTTTTTAGAAGTGTTTTCTTTAAAAGCAAATTTATAACAAGCGATTCAACGATTGTCTCTAATTTGTTTATTTACTTTTAAAGAAAATTATTTAGCGTTAAAAGAATACTTTTGTTTTGTCTAAAATTTCGTTCCTTAAAAAAAACTCTTCTTTAAATGTAGCGCTATGTAAACTTCAAGACAGACACAATTTAAGGAAAAGCGCCTCATTTCAGTTTCATTTTTTTTCTGTTGGTGTGAGAGGGGTGCGACTATCGTCCGTATTGATGGCGTTTGAGTTTTAGTGGCTATTCGCACACAAATATTTTTTTGTATTCAATTACGAAATTAATTCATCCAATTAATTTTTAATTGAAATTTCTTCAATCACAGAAATGATAGTATCAATCACCAATGTCCGTTAGAAAATTAATTTATCCAATTAAAAATTTAATTGATATTACTAATGTCTGTGATTGGTTTTTGTTGCAATTAAAAAATTTGTTGAGCCAAATAAATTTTTAATTGAATTTTTTTTAGAATTCAATTAAAATTTCAATTGGAAAAATTTTGGTGATACTTTTGTGTGAAGGTTTAGATTTTCAGCTGACCTCTTTGGCAAGTAAACCCGATCATTTTGTTTTTTCACAAACTACTCACGTTGAAATGAAATTTCTCAAAGTCAAATTCGGTAAGTGGTCAGTTATGTGTTCCATGCGAAGCGAACCAACTCCTTGGGTCTTTTTAGACTAACCTTTTTGTACCCCCCAATGTGAGCTCCTTTTAGAACTTCAATGGCTTTAGTCCCAGCTCATTTTTCATCCGTTCTCATGATATGTTAAGCTCACGATCAAGTTTTCTACCACTGCGGCCTGGATTTTGATCAAATCTTACCTTTTTTGACAATGCAACACTGCCAGAATAACGATAACCTTATATAATAAAAATATTTCTAATATTTTTTTTGGAAAAACAAGCCAAGAGAATTATTTTACAATCTATGAATGATTGTGAAAAGAATAAAAAATTAATTCCGTTACTGACATTTCAATTAAACGGAAGTTTTATTAATTAGAATCCTTATACTAGCACTGGTATGAGAAACAAATTCTTTAATTACATTTAAATGCTGGAGGGTTCAAACACACATGGTGTTTGCAGCCAAATAACATGTTGGCTGATAAGTCCCCGGTCTAACAAAGAAAAACACATTTTTTTGTCAAAATTCGTTTTTATTATTCAACATAGTTCCCTTCAAGAGCGATACAACGATTATAACGACCTTCCAATTTTTTGATACCATTTTGGTAGTACTCCTTCGGTTTTGTCTCAAAATTCTTCATTGCAGCCAAATTTTTTCCCTGTGAGCATCCTTTTGAGGTCTGAGAACAAGAAAAAGTCGCTGGGGGCCAGATCTGGAGAATACGGTGGGTGGGGAAGCAAGTCGAAGCCCAATTCATGAATTTTTGCCATCGTTCTCAATGACTTGTGGCACGGTGCGTTGTCTTGGTGGAACAACACTTTTTTCTTCTTCATATGGGGCCGTTTTGCCGCGATTTCGACCTTCAAACGCTCCAATAACGCCATATAATAGTCACTGTTGATGGCTTTTCCCTTCTCAAGATAATCGACAAAAAATTATTCCATGCGCATCCCAAAAAAACAGAGGCCATTACTTTGCCAGCGGACTTTTGAGCCTTTCCACGCTTCGGAGACGGTTCACCGGTCGCTGTCCACTCAGCCGACTGTCGATAGGACTCAGAAGTGTAGTGATGGAGTCATGTTTCATCCATTGTCACATATCGACGGAAAAACTCGGGTGTATTACGAGTTAACAGCAGCAAACACCGCTCAGAATCATCAACACGTTGTTGTTTTTGGTCAAATGTGAGCTCGCGCGGCACCCATTTTGCACAGAGCTTCCGCATATCCAAATATTGATGAATGATATGACCAACACGTTCCTTTGATATCTTTAAGGCCTCTGCTATCTAGATAAACTTCATTTTACGGTCATTCAAAATCATTTTGTGGATTTTTTTTTGATGTTTTCGTCGGTAACCACCTCTTTGGGGCGTCCACTGCGTTCACCGTCCTCCGTGCTCATTTCACCACGCTTGAATTTTGCATACCAATCAATTATTGTTGATTTCCCTGGGGCAGAGTCCGGAAACTCATTATCAAGCCAAATTTCGTTTCCACCGTATTTTTTCCCTTCAGAAAACAGTATTTTATCAAAACACGAAAATCCTTTTTTCCATTTTTTTCACAATAACAAAAGTTGCTTCACAAAAGACGCTCTATCTCACAAACTAATTGACTTACAGACGTCAAATTTTGACACGAATCATTTGAAGGTTGGTACTATATAAAAATAATATGCATTTAATACTAGCGACGCCATCTATGTGTCAGACCGGGGACTTATCAGCCAACCTGTTATTAAGCCATGAAACTACCACACTTGAATTTCATTACAAATAAATAGACTAAAATGCTTTTATAAGCTTGCATAGAATAAAATGAATTTTCACTGGAATAAATTTTAGACGAGCGATTTAGAAATGAAAGGACCCTGATGTTGGTTACAATATATATTGGCTACATTGTATATCTAAATCATAAAAATTGGTTCATAAATGTGGGTTATAATGCAAGACTTTCAAAGTCCTATGGGAAATTGGTGCAAATTGCCACTGACGGACCTATCACAGAAAGGGTACCTATGCTCCAGTTAGTTGCAATTTTTAAATAGTCGTAATTTATTTATTTCCGTATTTTTTCTTCATTTCGGAATCGATTGGGATTTCCAAATTGAAACAGATTTCTAAGAGTTTGTCCGAGACTGATTCCTGAGGACCTGTCCATGGGGGGCTCCTGCTAAATTGTCCCAGGACGTGTCCTTTGGGATGAGTCCAAGACGCGTCCTAAAATGTAAATTTACCCCGTCAATGACAAACCCACGTTAAAATGACCGGTCCCTTCCATACGTTTTGGCTACAACTGGGACTGGTCCATACACACCAGGGACTAGTCCTGTACCCGTTCTGTGGTTGATCCATTTCCCATAGGGTTGTTATATATGTATTGCAGATGTAGCTAAATATAAGCCGAGTTTCTGTATACCAAATTTCGGAAAATCGCACCAAGCGGACCACAAAAAAATGACTTTGAGGTCGACTAGCTAGGAAATTCTGAGTTATTAGGAAATTCAAATTTTGTATATATATTTTTTTTTTGTATAAAATTTGTTTCTCTTTTTTAGTTCACTTAAATAAAATAAAATGTATAAAGTAAAAGAAATTTTATCATATTCTGAAAATCTTTGCTAAACCATGATAATTTCCATGAAATAAAGTGGCTTTATTTTCCCTTCTCTTTAGCGTATGGTATTTTTCAATGTGATAATTTCATAGTTTGATAAATCTCAATTTATTTGTAAAAAGCTAGACCTAGCGTATTATCTTTCCTATTAATCCACATAATATAATTTGTCAGTGAATATTTTAATAAACTATCATGTGCCCATTCCGTTTTGGATCTTGTGACTGAATCTATGTGATTTAGTTTTTTTCTTTCTGGTAAGAATCATTTGCTACTAGGGGAGCACAACATTCAATGAAAACTTTTTTGTCTTATAGGAAATTTTTGACTCATTTAAAAGAAATTTCATATGAAAACCCCTCCTACTCGAGTTGATTATACACACAAGGATAACCCATGGATGGGAAAACTCTAGAGAAATTCCATCAAACAAACATGACATGCACGAAATCCACCTCATACCTGGCATATCCAAACCAACAAACAGAGCAATATAACTGACCTGACAAAAATACGACTAAATCGTAATTGCTTGGAATGAAAAAAATCCAACAAATGGCTGAAGGTTATCTACTAAAGCAGGAGTAGACGTCTAAACAGTTTTTTGTTGTCATATCGTCCTCGTCCCTCTGGCCCGTTTGTCCCATATCAAAACTACCAGCACAAAAATTCCATTTAACTAACATTACAAAAAACGTCTCACACACACACTCCTAAAAAAATTGCACAACGAAAAAACAAAAAAACACTCACTCAAACGGTAGGATACAAACATGGTTTGTTCAATTCATATATGGAAACTTTTATGCCTACTAAGGTTTAGTTTGTTTTTTTCTTAGTTTAGTTTGTTTTTTTTTTTTTTTTTTGCTTTTCAATAGCCCTCTTTGTCCTTTTGAAATCAGCTCTTCACCATCACTTTTGTTTCAGTGGTCGTGGTGAGTGTGACGTGAGTAAAGGACCTTCAGAGTATACAAGGATGTATGATGTTGTCATGTGGACTCTTTGTTTGAAAAGTGAGTTCTTGTCGCTGAGCTATTGTTGGTGGTACTGCTGGTACTGTCCGTCGGAATTTAAAAGCGAAAAAGGAATATGTTTTGGGAGAAAGGGAGTTACTCTTGGTGCTTAATAGAAGTTTGTTGTGATAAGAAATTTTATTTTTTATTTTAAAAATCTAATATTTTTTTAAATAATTTCATAAATCGTATACACTATAATGTCGACAGTTTTGAATTGCAAAAGTGATACGTTAATGAAAACAAGTATATATGGCCGTAAATTCGGCCAGGTCGAATCTTATGTATCCTCCACCATGGATTGCGTATACATTTCTAGTAAAGAGTGTCATGCACAATCAAATTACTTTGGTTGTGATAATACTTACCGATGGTATCTTAAACCTCCTTAACATCGGCTTCTAAATTGGAAGCTAGTCCATAAGGGGTATATATTAGGCAAAAAAGCGGATTAAAAACCTATATAATGCAGTTCTGTACCGGTATAAATTTTTGCGTGGTAAAAGAGAGAAGTGAAATATGGGGGTCGGGAGCCACAGTGGTGCAATAGTTTCGGTCGATTCCTGCTTCGACCGAACACCAAAAAGAAGGTACTTTGTCATTGAGCTTAACATGAAATCGGGCAGCACTCTGTGATAAGAGAGAAGTTCACCAATGTGGTATCACAATGGACTGAATAGTCTAAGTGAGCCAGATACATCGGGCTGCCACCTAACCTAACCTATATGGTCCAATTTTTGTGTGATTAGTACCAAATTTTAGCAAGATCAAAAGAAATTTGCTTATCCTGGAAGAAGTACAATCTGGGGATCGGTTTATTTGGGGTCTATATATAACAATGGACCAACATGGACCACTTATGGCATGGTTGTTAGCGATCATATACATCGTACCAAATTTCAACCGAATCGGATGGAATTTGTGCCTCCAAGAAATTTGTTCTTAAAAGAAGCTCCCGAGGTCAAGACAGGGATCGGTTTATATGGGGGCTATATATAATTATGGACCGATATGGACCAATCTCTGCATGGTTATTAGAGACCATAGACTAACATAACTTAAAAAATTTTAACCGAATCGGATGAAACTTGCTCCTCCTAGAGCCTCCGCAAGCCAAATCTGGGGTCGGTTTATATGGGGCCAAGTTTCAAGTCGATAGCTTGTTTCGTTCGGAAGAAAGCGTGATTTCTACAGACGGACGGACAGCCGGACAGACGGACGGACATAGCTAGATCGACTCAGAATTTCACCACGACCCAGAATTTATGGGGTGCTAGACCAATATTTCGATGTGTTACAAACGGAATGATAAAATTACGGGGTATTATCCTATGGTGGAGGGTATAAAAACAAGTAACGACAAATATTATTCGGCCGGGCCGAATCAAAAATACTTACCAAATAATATAATTGTTTCCGTTGAAATATTTTCATCGGATTACTTTAAAATATATAGAATTTCAGGTGGATTTGATGACAGATACTCTGACAAGCAAATATATGCACCGACAGGGAATTTTATTTCTACATAGAACATTTTGTCAAAAATTTATTGCTATATAGAAAATTTTTTCAAAATTTTATTTCTATCTGGAAAATGTTGACAAAATTCTATTTCTATATAGAAAACTTTATCACAATTTTATTTATATACCGAGCAAAAAAAAATTGGAAGTTCACTTCCAAAAATGTCCTCCCAAAGATGTTCTTTATTTTAACTGTAGAGGAAGTTAAATTGAGTCAATTATTTATAACTCGCTTTTTTCATATTTTTAGTGGGAAATTTAAAAATTTTTGGTTTCAAATACGTTAAAAACAGATTAAGAATTAATAAAATGGTACAAATTATTATAATTTTGCCGAAAAAAATACTGAATACTTTCTAGAAAAATTGCGAATTTTTGAAAATATTTGATTTTAAACATTCAATACACGCGTTATATAGCATTTGACATTAAAATTTCTAAAAATTATTTATTTGTCAAAATATCACAAAATTTCTTAATTCTCATCCAAAACACTGAATTTGGATCACACCTTAAAAATGGTTGCACCATTCAGTTCACCGGCTATTGAAATGGTGGACATCCATCCTATGACAAGCCCATGTTAAATTCATCGCTTCTGCGCCAATTGTGCACCACTTCCGGATCCAAAAAGAACATTTCCACTACTTTTTTGGCGACGCATTTTTTGCTGGGATATAGAAAAACTTTTCAGAATTCTGTTTCTATACAAAGTTTAGTCAAAATTTTATTTCTATGGAAAAATTTTTTAAAAAGTTTTTTTTCTATAGAAAATGTATGAAGTACCTCTTTGCAAAATCTACCAAAACATCAAAAATTGTACCAATCTACCAAATAATAAAAAATCTACCATTTCTGGTAGAATTCTACCAATTTTGACAACCGCGGTGTTGTGTTTGGAAATCTTGAACAGCTTGCAAACAGTTTTGACTAAATTTATTTATTTTTTTTTTTTTTTGATTTTTAATTTATGACTATAGAAACAGCAGAACTTTTTCTTTGTTTTTCTTTTTATTATTATTTTTTTCAAAAAAAAAAATGTATTCGGGATTTTTGTGAGGAATTTAAATTTAAATTGGGGATTTTTGGCAGCGTTGCCAATTTAGCTATTTTCCCGCTAGATTTGGATTTTTTTTTGAAGTCGTTTAGCGGGAAAAGATAAATTTAGCTTTTAGCTTTTTTCTACCCTTTTTTCATGACCGTTTTAGCTATTTTTGGCGTTTTTTTATTATTTTCGACATGTTTCTATTGAAATATGGATAAAACGTTTTCTATATTGCCAGAATAAGGGTTTCCACATATTTCAAAGCTCAATTGAAACATTAAATTTAGAATATTAGCATTTGACTCGTTTATCCTTTTTATGTTATTATAATATTCTAAATTTATTATGATATGATATTACTAAATTAAAATAGTAGATGTGAATTGCTTTGTTCGCTGAAAAAATATTGTCGTAAGGCCAAAGAGTTCATGTCCTTAAAATACGAACGCGAATTTTGGTTATAATAGCATTTGTCCAAAAGCCGATAAAGTCGTTTTGTCCTTATAGTTAAGTTATTCAACTTAAAAAGAAGAAAGAAGGCTAGGGTAAATTCTAAAAAATTCTTAAAATTAAAGAAAAAGTCTTTAAATTTGTGGAGTTTTTGTAACCTAAAAGCGTTCAAAAATAGAAGATTTTTTTCAACACTCTATTTTAAAAACGTATACATAGAATAATTTCTACTTGAAAGATCTTTGATAGCTCATGAATAAAAAGCTGAAAAAACGAATAAATTCCAATTCGTAATCAATACCAAAATCATTAGTGTACAAAATCTTTGGAACCGGACATGCTTTTTTTCAGTGTATGCAAGAAAAAATGGGGGCATTAGAGGGTTAATTGTTTGTTGTTTGTTTAGGTAATTTTCCAATAAAAGTTATTCAGTATAAATTTGCAGGATAGTAAGAAGAAATTAGTACACTCGTTCACGAATTCAGCGGTTTTAAACCAATTAAAACGAAAGATATTTATATTTTCTAATTCTAGTGCAATTGGATTTGTTGATGATTAACCAGCTGATAATTGCAAGTTTTTACTGTGAAATGTAAACGAAGGACTGCCAGTAAAAATTTGTGATAGTAATCAAAATGTATCGAGTACGCAAACAGAGCTAATATGATTTAAATATTTTTATAGTCTCACAGAAGTAGATTTAAAATGAATACAATTAACATAATATGAATTTTAAGTCAAATAAAGCTATTACGTGTGCAAAATTTCAATCAAAAATGTAACTTTTGATAAAAAAAAATTTAGCTTTTTTTAGCTATATTTTAGAATTTTTTTGTAGCTTTTTGGTGAAACAATTCTGGCAACGCTGATTTTTGGAGACGAAAACTTTATAATTTGGGGGACAAGAGCCGGAAAAATACTGGCAAAACTGGTCTAGACGCTCTAAAGGTCAAATCGGGAGATCGGTCTATATGAGGGAAATACCAAACCATGGAGGAAAAATTCATTCATTTTTATAAAATGTAACTAAATTAAATTACGAGCTGATTTTTTTCGGTTTAGAAATTAATTACTCCACACACAAAACCCACAGTTTTAACAAAAAAGTAAAAAAAAATCATTCCGAATTTTATTGGACACTCTCATTAATGATAAAAAAAGTGCTTCACCATTATCCGAAAACGTAACAAAAGCCGAATGGCAAGACATTAGCTCTTCTTTTTTATTTTCGTTTAAAACAAAAGAACAAGAAAACGAGAAACATTTTGAATTTCTATGAAAATGCCACTGATTAATTTTCCAGACTCATGGGGGAATCGAGTCAGCAAACATATGTTTCTCGAAAATGTCGGCTCATTAGATGTGGACCACCGGATGTACAGATGACAGGCCCCTCGTATGGTTGTAGAAAAAAGTATAAAAGTGATGTGGTCATTGTCTCTAACACACATTCAAATGTGTTTCCATTATTTTTTTTGTCTCTCTCTCTCCATATTTCTGAGATATTTGTTCCATGTTTTGTTTGCAACAGGAACAAGTGCTTGGGATGGGCGTGGGAGGTAGAGTTAGTCGAGGATGAGGAGGAAAAGTTTCATGGCACAAATAAAGGCCACCATGCATGATGGTGATGGCTGTGGCATTTGTGACTGTCCTTTTTATTCAGTCTCCAGCCTACCATGACAGTGTGCTAATTAGAAGACTGTGTTTTTGTGGCCACAACTGAAATACAATAAAAAAAAATCACAAACACAAAAAGCCTTTGCAGAGAAAAAAACTAAACCACAAAATGAAATGAAACGAAAAAAGCCGCCTAGCAAACAATCGAGAAGCAGGCAGAATCTATGAAAAGAAGAAAAAGGACATAATAATGGCCAAGCATGAAAGAAAATCCCTCATCGTTTTTTTGTGTTTAAATGACAAAAAAAAATATTTGCGTTCAATGGGAAATGGTCATAGGCCATTTATGTAGTTGTTTACTTTTTTCACTTCTCGCGGTTAATCATTTAGCGATAGTCGCAATTATAAGGAAACCCTATGCATTGGCTGAGAATATTAGAAATTTACCAAATTGGTTGAAGCATCAAAGAAAGGAAATGATCACTGGATCAAATGATTATAAAGTGTGAGAAGGATCTCTTAGTCCTGTCCACATTGTTAAATATCAGAGTTGGCTACAAAAAAAAAGATTCGCTATCAAACTCAACAAAACGGTCATAGTTAAATAATGAACTTTTAAAACAGGTGGGAGGTTCATTATCCTGCCTACACTGTAAAAATATTACAGCGAGTACAAAGATTTATTTTACTTAAAATACGAATGCGAGTTTTATTTAGCATAGAAAACGTCTTTCTATCCTTGTCCAAAAGTCCACAAATTTTTCTTGGTAACCATTTTTTTTTTAGAGTTAGAAGATTCGACTTAAAATTGAGTATCTTTACATAAATATCTATAGAACTGAGGTCAATTTGAACCAATACAAATTTTTCACATGAAATTACGAGTATCGGAGACATTTTCAATTTTTTTTTAATTTTTCCTATTTTGTTATGAAATTCGAAATACTGAAATACCATCACAACGCGATATCAATTCAACAGCTGGTTAAAGAATTACTTCCATCCTATTATAAGCCCGTGAAAAATGCATTGCTTTTGAACCAATTTCGCATCACTTCTCGATCCAAATACAAAATTTTCATTGTTAGCTATGATTTTGAGTTTTCTTGTTTCAAAATTAAGTTCGACAATACTTCATATTACGACAATATTTTCCTCGGTGCAGGCTTTACAACAGATCCCATGTGATGCACGAACTCTTAGGCTCAAGATTCAATGGGTTATTGTATATCCTAATCACGTGTCCAAAAAAATCTTCCAAAATTAGAAAAAACAAGTATATACGGCCGTAAGTTCGGCCAGGCCGAAGCTTATGTACCCTCCATCATGGATTGCGTAGAAACTGCTTCTAAACACTGCCATCCAGAATCGAATTACTTAAGTTGCGGTAACGCTTGCCGATGGCAAGGTATCTTAAAACCTCCTAACACCATCTTCTAAATTGTATGTAAGTCCATACGTGGTATATATTAAATCAAAAAAGATCGATCCAATACGTATATAATTCAGTTTGACAAAGTAGACATAAAATTTTGACAACATTTTCTACAGAAATAAAATTTTCACAAAATTTTCTATAGAAATAAAAATTTTGACAAAATTTTCTGTAGAAAGAAAATTTTGACAAAAATGTCTACAGAAATAAAGTTTTAACAAAATTTTCTATAGAAATAAACTTTTGACAAAATTTTCTATAGAAATAAAATCTTGGTAGATTATTTTTGGTTCGAGTGGCAACCATGATTATGAACCGAATAAAATTTGAACAAAATTTTTTATAGAAATAAAATTTTGACAATGATGAAAATTTTATTATGAACCGAATAAAATTTTAACAAAATTTTCTCTAGAAATAAAATTTTGACAAAACTTTCTATAGAAATAAAATTTTGGTAGATTATTTTTGGCTCTAGTGGCAACCATGATTATGAACCGATATGGACCAATTTTGGTATGGTTGTTAGCGACCATATACTAACACCACGTTCCTAATTTGAACCGGATCGGATGAATTTTGCTCCTCCAAGAGGCTCCGGAGGTCAAATCTGGAGAACGTTTTATTGGGGGCTATATATAATTATGGACCGATATGGACCAATTCTGGCACGGTTGTTAAAGATCATATACTAACACCATGTTCCAAATTATAACCGGATTGGGTGATATTTGCTTCTCTTGGAGACTTCGCAAGCCAAATCTGGGGATCGGTTTATATGGGGGCTATATATAATTATGAACCGATGTGGACCACTTTTTGCATGGTTGTTAGAGACCATATACCAATTTCATGTACCAAATTTCAGGCGGATCGGATGAAATTTGTTTCTCTTTGAGGCTCCGCAACCGAAATCTGGGGATCGGTCTATATGGGCGCTGTATATAATTATGGACCGATGTGGACCAATTTTTGCATGATTGTTAGAGACCATATACCAACCCCATGTACCAAATTTCAGCCGGATCGCATGCAATATGCTTCTCTTAGAGGCTCCACAAGCCAAATCTGGGGATCGGTTTATATGGGGGCTATATATAATTAGGGACCGATATGGACCAATTTTTGCATGGTTGTTAGAGACCATATACCAACATCATGTACCAAATTTCAGCCGGATCGGATGAAATTTTCTTCTCTTTGAGGTTCCGCAAGCCAAATCTGGGGATCGGTTTATATGGGGGCTATATATAATTATGGACCGATGTGAACCAATTTTTGCACGGTTATTAGAGACCATATACCAACACCATGTACCAAATTTCAGCCGGATCGGATGAAATTTGCTTCTCTTTTAGGCTCCGCAAGCCAAATCTGGGGATCGGTTTATATGGGGGCTATATATAATTATGGACCGATGTGGACCAATTTTTGCATGGTTGTTAGAGACCATATACCAACACCATATACCAAATTTCAGCCGGATCGGATGAAATATGCTTCTGTTAGAGGCTCTACAAGCCAAATCTGAGGGTCCCTTTATATGGGGGCTATACGTAAAAGTGGACCGATATGGCCCATTTTCAATACCATCCGACCTACATCGATAACAACTACTTGTGCCAAGTTTCAAGTCGATAGCTTGTTTCGTTCGGAAGTTAGCGTGATTTCAACAGACGGACGGACGGACGGACGGACGGACTGACGGACATTCTTAGATCGACTCAGAATTTCACCACGACCCAGAATATATATACTTTATGGGGTCTTAGAGCAATATTTCGATGTGTTACAAACGGAATGACAAAGTTAATATACCCCCATCCTATGATGGAGGGTATAAAAATTAACCAAAAATCTACTAAATGAAAAAAAAAACTTATTTAGGAAACTTTGATCAAAATTTTGTGGTTCATATGAAACAAATTTGAAAGAATGAAAGTTTTTTCTTCGAACGAAATGAAATTTAGAAGTTTATTTGAGTACTTGCAATTATATATATTATTTATTATGATCCCTTATATTAACGACAATTTTGATTGTGCACCGAAAAAAGTGAACTGTTTTATAGGAAGAATGAACTACGTCGCACGAAAATTGAACAAAATTTTACTCCACATTTTGAGATTTCCCCAAAGGTTTGTTAAAACCAAGAAAATTTAATTCCCTATTGTACTTTTTAACTGCAGTTCATGGAATTAGAAAAGAAGAAACTCATTGGAGCCAAATCATGACCAGTTTAACCATACAGTAGTTCATTCTTACTATTTTTGGGAATCGTACGAAAATTTACTTTTACTTTAGTTCATATTGAACTCATGTGTGCGGTCATTGAACTTTATACCCACGTTTAGTTCATAAAAATTTTGAGACATACTTAAAAAAGGTAGGATTTCATTATGCTGTGGAAAATTTCGATAAAAATAACAAAATTTAACTACTGGCAAATAAAATTTTTCCAATAAAAATAAGTTAAATTTAGCGTTAGTTTAACTAGGGAAATTTTTTTCTGTGTGTTAAATATCCTTAGAATTGTAAATGTGTTTTATCGATTTCAGCTTGCACAAACAAGGAAAAGTACATACTTCTATAAAAAGGAGAACTTACAATGGACTTGGATAGTTACACTTACAATAAAATGAAAATTTTTGAAGATTTTGAATTTATAGAAAAATTTATCAAATTTATTATTTCTACGAAAAAAATTGTCGAAATTTTATTTATATAGTGTATGTTGTAAAAATTTTATTTCTTTAGTAAATTTTGTCAACATTTCATTTTTATAGAAAAGTTGGTCAAGATTGTATTTCTGTAGAAAATTGATGAACCTCTTATTTGAAGAGGTTATCTTGCACAATCTACAAAAACCTAAAGGAATTGTACCAATCTATTAAAATTAAAAAAATCTATTTTTTTAGAATTCTATCACCTGTGGCAACCGAAATCCTAATTCCATTCCCCAAGCACAAAGAAAAATTTGCAAAACTTGATTTCTCGAAATTTGAAAAGAGATATGAAGGAAAACATTAGATTTTTGCAAATTAAACACAAAATTGAAAGTCCAAACTTGTCAGAAAAGTCAGACTATGTAAAGTTTAAAGAAGTCAAGTAATCGCCAATTCGAAATTATGAAATGTCTTCTCTTGATTCTGATTACAATTCCTAAGAGAAGTTTGTGAATCGTCTCGCGATAGTCGATTATGCATGGATCGAGTGGTACGTGGCAATTGGCCATTATAGAGATAACCACCCAGCTTCGGTACTGAAAAATTGATCCTGGGAACATTAAAGAAAAACACACAAAATGTGATATTTCGCATTAATTCAACCAATTTCGCCCCTGCGAAATTGGTTGAATTAGACTTTGAACTTCTTGAACGTTCTGTTTACGAATTTTAAAAATTCACTAGGCTAGGAACAAATGTATGTGGAATTTGGAGGTAATAGACCCCACTGGATCTTATTTTGCAGGCCTCGAGAAAAAGTTGAAGCATCCCTGGAGCGAAATAAGAAGTAAAATACATCGACAAATGTTGACCTCTTTCGTGGACTATGTACTCCTCGAACCTTTGCGCAAAAAAATTGCTTGATAAATAATGTTCTCCTCAAAGTCGTCACCACGAACATTTTCGCCCACGTATATTTCCAAATTTTCGCTCAGGATCAAACTCATGATTTAATTTGCTTTCAGAAATTAGTTTCGATCAAGTCCTTCATCACGATTTTAATCATACTGCCACATTTATTCTCCTACTTATTTCGAAAGACTTGATAACGCTCCAACAAATAATATGTGTAACTTTACTAAGACTTAGATTTAAGTTTCATATTCTATTTCACATGCAGAGTAGCATTACGATTACCTCAAAATAGTTTCAAGAGCATAATGTTACTTTTGAAGGGGCCTTCCTGACTGTCGTCCTAGTCTTCTTCAGTTGTTCTCCAGACTTTTGCTTGTATGGGTCACCCCATAGTATTTTCATCATCCTTCCGAGAGTTGCATTGTTCCACATCTCGTTATATGTCTCTCGTGCCTATTCATTCAATTCGGCCCGCGTTGTCCCTATTTGCTTTGCCTTTTCTAAGTTTATTTTCCTATTGTGTCCTAGCTCTTATTGCCAGTTCATTTGCTTTTCCGTTTCCTCTTATTCCGGCATGTTTCAGTATACGTATGATGCGGGTCCTGTCGTATTCCCAGTATTCGTTTATCTCATCTTATGGAATTTTAATACGGTTCGCGATCGAACCGTGATGTCTGCTATTGCCCTCCCTCAATCTGTGAAAATGTCCACGTGTTGTGACCTCGCTTTATTTTCGAGCCATTTAACTTATTCCGTTGTGGCATATTTCAGGAATATTTCATCATAACTGAAACTTCAATTGATTTGCTCCGATGTTTGCTCACAGATGTTTCTCTTGTCCCCATCATTGTTTGATCACAATTTTAATATAAGCCGACTGCTGCTTATACCTCAAATATATATCTGAGTAGTTTTGGAATCTACACTCAAAAAAAGTGAACTCTCTATTTCACTAAAGCCAGTTCAATTTTATTTTAGTTCATTATTTTTGTGGAAAGTTTCCTTTTCTTAGTGAAATGAACTAAGAAACGGAAAAAATTAAAAGCATGGCGACTTTCTAAATTCGTAATTCTCACAAAATAGTTCATTATTTCTTTAAATTTGTAAATTTTACTACAAATGCGCCCATCTTGAACGTCGTATGACACTAAAGAGAGTCTTGTAATTTTGAACTCCAATTTTTTCCTTCAAACTACAAAATTTTCTTTAACCCGGAAAGCTTATCCTACTGAAAGTCACTGATAAGCTAAACATACGTCTGTGGAACGTATCATAGTTTGTCATCACGTGGACAAAATTTGTGAATTTTTGTTTTAAATTTTTGTACTTGAATTTGTCGAAAAATATTTACTTATTTTTGTGATATCGACGAACGTTTGTTATACTGTTTAGTTAAAATTTTCTGAAAATAATCTTAATTGTAAAACAAGTATATACGGCCGTAAGTTCGGCCAGGCCGAAGCTTATGTACCCTCCATCATGGATTGCGTAGAAACTTCTTCTAAACACTGCCATCCAGAATCGAATTACTTAAGTTGCGGTAACGCTTGCCGATGGCAAGGTATCTTAAAACCTCCTAACACCATCTTCTAAATTGTATGTAAGTCCATACGTGGTATATATTAAATCAAAAAAGATCGATCCAATACGTATATAATACAGTTTGACAAAGTAGACATAAAATTTTTACAAAATTTTCTACAGAAATAAAATTTTCACAAAATTTTCTATAGAAATAAAAATTTTGACAAAATTTTCTATAGAAAGAAAATTTTGACAAAAATTTCTACAGAAATAAAATTTTAACATAATTTTCTATAGAAATAAACTTTTGACAAAATTTTCTATAGAAATAAAATCTTGGTCGCTTATTTTTGGCTCGAGTGGCAACCATGATTATGAACCGAATAAAATTTGAACAAAATTTTCTATAGAAATAAAATTTGCTATAGAAATAAAATTCTGGCAATGATGAAAATTTTATTATGAACCGAATAAAATTTGAACAAAATTTTCTCTAGAAATAAAATTTTGACAAAATTTTCTATAGAAATAAAATGTTGGTAGATTATTTTTGGCTCTAGTGGCAACCATGATTATGAACCGATATGGACCAATTTTTGTGTGATTGGACCAATTTTGGTATGGTTGTTAGCGACCATATACTAACACCACGTTCCTAATTTGAACCGGATCGGATGAATTTTGCTCCTCCAAGAGGCTCCGGAGGTCAAATCTGGAGAACGTTTTATATGGGGGCTATATATAATTATGGACCGATAAGGACCAATTCTGCCACGGTTGTTAGAAACCATATACCAATATCATGTACCAAATTTCAGCCGGATCGGATGCAATTTGCTTCTCTTTGAGGCTTCGCAAGCCAAATCTGGAGATCGGTTTATATGGGGTCTATATATAATTATGGACCGATGTGGACCAATTTTTGCATGGTTGTTAGAGACCATATACCAACATCATGTACCAAATTTCAGCCGGATCGGATGAAATTTTCTTCTCTTTGAGGCTCGGCAAGGCAAATCTGGGGATCGGTTTATATGGGGGCCATAAGCGTAGCTAGATCATTTTCCTAGGGGGGGCTAAAGCCCCCCTAGCTAAAAATTTATAGACTGAACTTATAGGTTCAGTTATTGTTTTATTTCATAAAAAAGAATAAAAAAATATACATCAAAATAATATATAATAAAGCAACTAAAAGTAGTTCCACACTTTTCCCAGCAAAAAAATTGGAATTTGTTTTAAAGGCACAACTTTAAATGCACTTCCAAAAATGTCCCCACAAAAAAGTTAATTATATTAACTACACAGAAAGTTTGTTTACTTAATTTTTTTTTCATATTTTAATGCGTAATTTTTGTTTTCTTTTTTCAAATAGTTTAAAAAAAGAGTAAGAATAAATAAAATAGTAAAAATTATTCAAATTTTGCTACAAAAATGCTAAATCCATTACAGAAAAATCGATAATTTTTGAAAATATTCAAAGAAGCGTTAGAATGCATTAAAAATCATAAAAAAAATATAAAAATTATTATAAATTAATGTTTCTTGAAGCTCGAGGTCTTTATAAATATTTATATAATTCTAACAAAAGGTCGACCAAAAATCAAATAAAAAACGAATAAATAAAAATTATTTATTTGGGAAAATATCACACAATTTTTTAATTCACATTCAAAACTCTGAATTCGGATCACACCGTAAGAAGTGATGCAAATTTATTGCAACGGCTGTTGAAACGGTGGACATTCGTTCTATGACGAGTTCCTATTACATTCATCGCTTCTCCGCAAATTTTGCACCACTTCCGGACCCAAAAAGAACATTTTCACTTCTATTTTGGCGACTCTTTTTTGCAGCATTATTAAGATATTAATTTATGAAAGAATAGTTTTAATACCAATTACTATTTCTTAATTAAGATGACTAAACCAGACTAAACAATATAATAAAGGAGCTTTACAGCCTGTTTCTGTATGTCGAATGAGCTCTGTCGATCGACTAAAATGGAAACAAACACCTGAATTTATAACCAAAAACAGCTGTTTCTATGCATTTCAGTCGATAGATTGAACTCGTTCGACATACAGAAACAGGCTGTTAGTTATTCAACTAAACCATAAGTTCAATCACAGCTCTATTTCATAAATATCAGACTTCAAATATTGCCATCGGCAACTGCTACCACAACCCAAGTAATTCGATTGTGCATGAAAGTCTTTAGCGGAACTTTGTGCGGTTGTATATACTTGTTTAATTTTTATATAAATGTTAAATCGTAAATAGGTTTTCAAATTCTGGGGGGGGGCTAAATTTTTTCTGGGGGGTCTAAGCCCCCTCCCCAGAGGCCTTCCTACGCTTATGATGGGGGCTATATATAATTATGGACCGATGTGAACCAATTTTTGCACGGTTGTTAGAGACGATATACCAACACCATGTACCAAATTTCAGCCAGATCGGATGAAATTTGCTTCTCTTTTAGGCTCCGCAAGCCAAATCTGGGGATCGGTTTATATGGGGGCTATATATAATTATGGACCGATGTGAACCAATTTTTGCACGGTTGTTAGAGACCATATACCAACACCATATACCAAATTTCAGCCGGATCGAATGAAATATGCTTCCGTTAGAGGCTCCACAAGCCAAATCTGAGGGTCCCTTTATATGGGGCTATACGTAAAACAATAACAACTACTTGTGCCAAGTTTCAAGTCGATAGCTTGTTTCGTTCGGAGTTAGCGTGATTTCAACAGACGGACGGACGGACGGACGGACATGTTTACATCGACTCAGAATTTCACCACGACCCAGAATATATATACTTTATGGGGTCTTAGAGCAATATTTCGATGTGTTACAAACGGAATGACAAAGTTAATATACCCCCATCCTATGATGGAGGGTATAATTAACCAAAATTTTTCTTCTGTTTTTTTTTTTGTTCAGTGTATTTGTATGCCCCCAACTACCTTATTGTCACTGTAGCCTATCCCAATTGGCCTTTGACATCGACGTCATAGTGTAAGGAAATAACAACCTGCTCAGTTAGTACTCTCAACCAAGTGCTTTGACCCAGATTTCAATAAACGTAGTTGTCTCTTGTTTTCATTTCGGTTTTCGTTTCTCTGCAATATTCTTTAATAGTTTTTTTTTTATTGTAAAAAAAACCTGTAGCTGCAATTAAGAATTGTCGACAGTGTTTCATTTGCTCAAATTGCATTTGCTGCCGCGCTTACCTTTGATCTGCATTTATTCTCCAATGTCATGCCATTTTAGCCCGTAAACGGAAGACATCAAAACAAAACTTTGTGCAGTCAAATGGGAAAAACTAAAGATCTTCCAACCAATTACTTTCACAATTGTAACACTTCAAAACGTTTTTTGCTTTGAGATTGCTACTTTGGGAATGCATTTTGTAGCATTGTCATACTGTCAAAAGGCAGAAATAAAAGAAAAACAATTTAATCGGACCTGAAATGAATTAAGAATTGGGAGATTTGGCAAAGAAATGACTCCAAATCTGCCCCTTACTCATCTAAATAAAAAATATCTGTTGAGTTGACTAATTTGACTACCACTAGAGCAACCTGAAATCCATGTTAATGTTTATCATGATGAGGAGAATCAAGACGGAATTTTTTATACAATATTACTTAAAGTAAAATTTGCGCGAACCTTTCTTTAAGAAAATAAACTGGCGCCAAGATGGGACGACCTGGAGCTAATCTAGCTTCCACCATGATAAGTTTAGATCAGCAATTTAAATAAGACTACAAATGCATATCATCGCTTTACAACTAGTAAATCGTTGTGATATTATATGCATATAACTTCTAATTTCAGTGTGCAATTACTGAAAATACAGCACGGTCAGTATGGTTATGATTTGGCGTTAACGGTATTTATACTCCCATATAAATGATAGTATAGCAAATGGGCCATATCGGACCAGATTAAGGTATAGCCCCCACATAAGCCGAAACCTTGACTTGGCTTTTGGAGCCTCACACAGTGGCGATACCACAGTGGCAAACTTCTCTCTTAATATAAGTATAAAGAAATGTCAACTGTAGAGGACATGTACATTGAAAAAACTATTTACGCGATATTAAAGGATGCGCAATTTACTAAATATGTATGACAAATTCCTTTAAAATAATGAAATTTTAATTAAAATAAAATTTTTAATCTCTGCTTCAAAAATTGGTTTCTTTAAATTTGGGACACAAATTTTGGAAAAATCCGTTAAAGTGGCATGTTTTTGAAGTAAGTAAATTTCCCTCACAGTAAAGAAACACATGTTTTAATTAAAGAAATCGTCCTTAAATTAACTGAAATATTGAATCTTTAGATTTAACACAAAAACTCTTCAAATATAGGCGAAGACTTATTTTGAAGATTTAGCATCTTTGGTTTAAAGTTTTTTTTTTTAAATTCATAAAACATTTTGTACTTATAAGTATCTGTTAAAATTTATATTTTTAAACTGACATGCGTGAATAACGTTATTACTATACCTACTAAAAGAGAATGAAAATTCGAGAAATGAGATCTGTATCCTAATTTTAATTTTATTTTAAAGAAGCCGCATCTTTGGTTCGAAATCGATGCCAACATCCTTAAGGGAAGGTCAAATTCTTGGCATTACACAGAAAAAAATCAGTACCTGTATACCTTAATTTCTCGAGGGCAATATTAGAAATGACAAAAATGTGGATTTTACCTTTTTCAAAAAAAAAAAAATAAAAAAAAAACACAGTAAATTCGTCAATTTATGCTCGGCTATATACAATTTGTAAATTTACATTAGAAAGATATCCGCAACATACTCCGTTAAAAATATTAAACAAGGCATACAATGCACAATCTACTCTTAAAGTAATGTCCTCTGAGGTGGACATCGGTAGTGATAGGGTTAAAATTCATAGTGGTTGTAATTATGGCCACAACGTAAATAATTCATTTGTGGATGAATTTCGAACGAAATCTGTGGTGGAGGATGCAAATCTTTTGGCCACGTTACTTGAATAAACCAGAACTTGGAATAATGCAATTAGGGGTTTTCTGGGAATGGTATCACGGAAACTCCCGGCTTTTACCATATACCCCGAGAATGGTCTTCAAAAATTCCCGGGATTTTTTGAATATTTTTTTAATAAAATATTAGTATAAAATCTAAAAAAATATTTGTTTTGGTACCATTGGGTTAATTTACTCTAAGAAGCGAGAAATATATAAAATAATTTAATTGCTTTTGGTGTTTTGGTCTTTGAGCGGAATTCCGGGAAAAGCTCTAAACACAATAATATCAAGCTTTTCAACAGCCCTAACAACCCAGCAAAAAAATTTGGAACTTTTTCCAAGGTACAACTTTGGAAACACTTCCAAAGATGTTCTTTGGAACACAGGAAGGTCTTTTAATTCAATTGTTTATAACTCGATTTTTTCGTACTTTTAATGGGTAATGAAAGAACTAACAGGTTGTCTAATAAGTCCCTGATCTAACAAAGAAAAACACATTTTTTTTGTCAAAATTCGTTTTATAACGACCTTCCAATTTTTTGATACCATTTTGGTAGTACTGCTTCGGTTTTGCCTCAAAATAGACCTCAGTTTCCGCGATCACCTCTTCATTGCAGCCAAATTTTTTCCCTTCGAGCATCCTTTTGAGGTCTGGGAACAAGAAAAAGTCGCTGGGGGCCAGATCTGGAGAATACGGTGAGTGGGGAAGCAAGTCGAAGCCCAATTCATGAATTTTTGCCATCGTTCTCAATGACTTGTGGCACGGTGCGTTGTTCCAACAATGCCATATAATAGTCACTGTTGATGGTTTTTCCCTTCTCAAGATAATGGATAAAAATTGTTCCATGCGCATCCCAAAAAACAGAGGCCATTACTTTGCCAGCGGACTTTTGAGTCTTTCCACGCTTCGGAGACGGTTCACCGGTCGCTGTCCACTCAGCCGACTGTCGATTGGACTCAGGAGTGTAGTGATGGAGCCATGTTTCATCCATTGTCACATATCGACGGAAAAACTCGGGTGTATTACGAGTTAACAGCTGCAAACACCGCTCATAATCATCAACACGTTGTTGTTTTTGGTTAAATGTGAGCTCGCGCGGCACCCATTTTGCACAAAGCTTTCGCATATCCAAATATTGATGAGTGATATGACCAACACATTCCTTTGATATCTTTAAGGCCTCTGCTATCTCGATCAACTTCATTTTACGGTCATTGTGGATTTTTTTGTTTTTTTGATGTTTTCGGTAATCACGACGGGAGTTCCAATGCGTTAACCGTCCTCCGTGCTCATTTCACCACGCTTGCATTTTGCATACCAATCAATTATTGTTGATTTCCCTGGGACAGAGTCTGGAAACTCGTTATCAAGCCAAGTTTTTGCTTCCACCGTATATTTTCCCTTCAAAACACAAAATTCCTTTTTCCATTCTTTCCACAATAACAAAAGTTGCTTCACAAAAGACGCTCTATCTCACAAATTAATTGACTTACAGACGTCAAATTTTGACACGAATCATTTGAAGGTTGGTACTATATAAAAATAATATGTATTTAATACTAGCGACGCCATTTATGTGTCAGAACGGGGACTTATCAGCCAACCTGTTAACTTATCGACACGCCTGCTACTACTGCCTATTGAACGTTTTTCACAAATCAACGACAGCCATGCCGATAAGCTACGTAAAGTAGAAAAAGACATATAACTCTGATGCGGGATTTTCCTCAATTTTGTTTTTTTTTTTGTTTCAAATAGATTAAAAACAGAGTAAGAATTAAAAAAAAGTAGCAACTTATTCAAATTTTGTCGATAACAATTCTAGAAAAATTGCGAATTTTTGAAAATATTTGAGGTCAAAAGTTGCGCGTTAAAGGTGAGTACTAGGTTCGGTTTTTTTCACCAAAACACTAAATTAAAAGTACAAAAATATTTATGAAGACTATTATATTTTTATCAAGTCTTATCAAATAATGGATGGAAAAGATCCAATGAATTGATTGATTATCATTTTATATTTCTAAATTAATTAATTAAGAAAAGTAACCGTGAAAAAAAGCTGGTTTTCAGCTTGAAAACTGAACATAGTACTCAGCTTAACGCGTTAGAATGCATTAAAAATCATAAAAAATTATAAAAATTATTTATTTGGCAAAATATCACAAACATTTTTGAATTCACATCCAAAACACTGAATTCAGATCGCACCTTAAGAAGTGATGCAAATTCAGTGCAACGGCTGTTGAAATGGTGGACATCCGTCCTATGACAAGCCCAAGTTAAATATATCGCTTCTGCGCTAATTTTGCACCACCTCCTGATCCAAAAAGAACATTTGCACTACTTTTTTGGCGAAGCTTTTTTTGCTGGCAATTTTAACAGTGATACCAAAAATAATGAAATATAGCACATGCGAAGGTATTAGATTTGAAGTATCTTTATATGTCTTTTTTTAAGGAACTTCTAATATATTGAACCAATACCATTGTCCTGCAAGATGTTGATCATTATTTGTATTATCCTTGTCTTCAATATTATAGAGAATATTTCATAATTTCATGGTATTTGCTTTAAGAAAAATATGTTGTCATCGTTATTATGAGAAAGATAATAACTAAAAGTACTCAGTTTGCAAGTACATGTATGTGTTTGTCTGTTTTTTTGGGCGTACAGGCCAGTCAACGAGTGTAGCTGACAGTTTGCTTCTTATGGTTTATGGATGTGAAAGGCCTAAGGAGATATTCACACACACACAAGCAAACCTATATATAACAGCTCATTTACAATGTGTTGCATTACCACAGTACTTCCGGTTTCCTTTCTGTAGACTCTTTGTGTTGCGATAAGAATCAAATGTCTAGTTGGATTTTGTTGGAATTTTACAAAAAATAACAAAACAAACCTACACATATTCGTCCCATATGGCTACCCCAAAAGAATCTTTGTTCCTATTGTGGATTTTATTCTCATTGTAGAACTGACGACTTGCAGCTTCTATAACTTTGATGTGGCTTCATTTAAAGCACAAGAGGAAGGCAGAAGCAATTATGGTCATAACCAAATTTGTCTTATTTTTTTTTATTCCCTGCACTTCTTGATTCTATCAAATGGATAAGACATCACTCCAATACACGCATGCAGTGATATATGAAGACCTAAGGCCATATATATAGAAATTTATCCACAAATGTACTGTAGTCCTGTGAGGCAGACTATGTGCGTGTGTGTTTATGTAAATGTATTAGTTCGATGACAAAAACTTGTATAGCAAACGAGTTGAAAGACAATGTTAAAGTTCGGTTAAGTTTCAAATTGAAATTTAAATTTGTCTCTCAATATGCAAATGACATATTTGCACATTCTTCTATAGATTTCTGTTATTTTATGGTGATTTCCTCCACAAACAGCAGCTCTCCGGATACTTATTTGGTTTTCTGTCACCCATGATATATACATGGGCTTGTTAGTCGTTTGAAAACTTCCATATTTGATGCTATGCAAAAGTTAACTTTAGTCCAATTTTTCTCGGAAAGTCCACATTGAAAGTTTCATTTGGGAAAATAATTTAAAACTCATTGTGCATGAATATGAGTTAGCAGCAAGCATATAAATTACAAATATATGAGGTAATTGAACAAACTTTGTTGGCCAGATAATGAGTGAAAGGCTGCCATGGCGAATTAATAAGCACATGAGATAATTGCAAATATTAGAAAAAAAAACAACCTTTTGCATATTCCAAGGATATGATTTTTCATATGCAATTTTAATTATATTTACAATAAGAATATATTTTAGGGTATTTTTTCTCAAGCAAATTTAATTCGACATAAAAGGTATTTTCAACCAAAAAGTCAAATGCATTTTGTGCAAACATAATGATTCTTGAATGATTAAATTAAATAAGTTTGAAATCTTACACAGAAGAATCGTCCGATTTTAAACTGATACTAATTTTTAGGTTTATTTTAAAATTGTTCAAACTAGCGATGTCCGTCCATCAGTTAAAACCTCTTTCGAACGAACTAACTTGGAAATACATATGAACCATACAAACCCCAGATTTGACATCATGAACCACTTTCAAATGACTTGAAACTTGGAAATACAAATGAACTATACTAACCACAGATTTGACATCATGAACCTCCGTTCACATACGATATTGGTACATAATCTTCTAAAGCCGTCATATAAACCGATCAAGAACTATAGGTATTTAACTGCTCTTTATAGAAGACAATCGTAAGAAGTTTGAGAGACCTTACTAGTTTCAAATATCAAAGATGCTTTGACATCACCAAAATGTTCAAATTCGGGAAATGTGAGATTGTGCCTTCTAAGTTACATCAAATATGAATTCGTACATCAATTCCAGAAGTTTTTGTGTTTGCTCAAAGAATCGGACTACATTGCAACCACTGCTCCACGGTGCCCAACTAAATGTATGTTTCTGTTAAATAAAGTTTGTTTAATCGGCTCTTGGGTACCGCAAGCTATGCTATATAAATAAAGGGTGATTTGTTAAGAGCTTGATAACTTTTTTTTTTTAAAAAACGCATAAAATTTGCAAAATCTCATCGGTTCTTTATTTGAAACGTTAGATTGGTCCATGACATTTACTTTTTGAAGATAATTTCATTTAAATGTTGACCGCGGCTGCGTCTTAGGTGGTCCATTCGGAAAGTCCAATTTTGGGCAACTTTTTCGAGCATTTCGGCCGGAATAGCCCGAATTTCTTCGGAAATGTTGTCTTCCAAAGCTGGAATAGTTGCTGGCTTATTTCTGTAGACTTTAGACTTGACGTAGCCCCACAAAAAATAGTCTAAAGGCGTCAAATCGCATGATCTTGGTGGCCAACTTACCGGTCCATTTCTTGAGATGAATTGTTCTCCGAAGTTTTCCCTCAAAATGGCCATAGAATCGCGAGCTGTGTGGCATGTAGCGCCATCTTGTTGAAACCACATGTCAACCAAGTTCAGTTCTTCCATTTTTGGAAACAAAAAGTTTGTTAGCATCGAACGATAGCGATCGCCATTCACCGTAACGTTGCGTCCAACAGCATCTTTGAAAAAATACGGTCCAATGATTCCACCAGCGTACAAACCACACCAAACAGTGCATTTTTCGGGATGCATGGGCAGTTCTTGAACGGCTTCTGGTTGCTCTTCACTCCAAATGCGGCAATTTTGCTTATTTACGTAGCCATTCAACCAGAAATGAGCCTCATTGCTGAACAAAATTTGTCGATAAAAAAGCGGATTTTCTGCCAACTTTTCTAGGGCCCATTCACTGAAAATTCGACGTTGTGGCAGATCGTTCGGCTTCAGTTCTTGCACGAGCTGTATTTTATACGGTTTTACACCAAGATCTTTGCGTAAAATCTTCCATGTGGTCGAATAACACAAACCCAATTGCTGCGAACGGCGACGAATCGACATTTCACGGTCTTCAGCAACACTCTCAGAAACAGACGCAATATTCTCTTCTGTACGCACTGTACGCATTCGTGTGGTTGGTTTAATGTCCAATAAAGTAAACTGAGTGCGAAACTTGGTCACAATCGCATTAATTGTTTGCTCACTTGGTCGATTATGTAGACCATAAATCGGACGTAAAGCGCGAAACACATTTCGAACCGAACACTGATTTTGGTAATAAAATTCAATGATTTGCAAGCGTTGCTCGTTAGTAAGTCTATTCATGATGAAATGTCAAAGCATACTGAGCATCTTTCTCTTTGACACCATGTCTGAAATCCCACGTGATCTGTCAAATACTAATGCATGAAAATCCTAACCTCAAAAGAATCACCCTTTATAACTTATATGGATAATTGTCAATTGATGACAATAACAGCTACATAGCTGAGTGGATAGTGTGTTGCATGGTCTGCGGTTTGATTCTCCGTCCAGGCGAAAGGTAAAATTTTAAAAATGTATAAAATTTAAAATAATTTCTTCTACATTGTTTGTATTACAGAAAAAGATGCTAAGAACTAAAAAACCTCGTGGAAGTGAGAAAGATGTGAGGGGAAATGCAATTAGCCAGAAAAGACTGTTTTGTTGTTTTTTTGAGTTAGTCTTTATGAAATTGTTTTTACATCCTGGAAAAGAATAAAAGTGATTCTACTTAAAACATGCGTATCTTTGTATGAAAGTTTTTGGTTAAGGTCAATTTGGTGTTACTAATTCTGAAGAATTATTCAAAATTATTTAATTATCTTTAAATTTGTTAACATTTTGTATTTTGACAACAATGTCAAGAAATCGTACAAAAATAGATGTTGTCAACACTTTATTTTAAAGACATTTTTTACTTGAAAAAAATACTTTAAATCGTGTCTGAATTTAAGTTGTTGTTAACATTTTTCTAAAGGACTTTTATAGCATATAAAGGAAAAAGTAGAAAAAACGAATGAATTCAAATTTGCTTCCTTGTATCAAGAACGCAAAACTCAAATTTAAAAGAGAATTGTATCTTAAACGTATCATTGGTGTAAAGACAAAATCTTTGGAACCGGCAAAGTTTTATTTTCAGTGCCCGCTAAGTTCAATGGAGTTCATAAAGATTGATCTTCTTCTCACTTAGACTATTCAGTCCATTGTGAACAAAAGTTGTTAGCTACACTCAAAAAACTTAAATCCAATTGTTTTGACCTTGCCTTAGGCATCCAAAGATGCGGTTTCTTGAAATTAAATATACACCCAGAAAAAAGTGCCTTCGAAACTAAAGGAAAAAATTTTCATCAATATAGTTTATCAATTTTATTTCCATTAAGGTAAATTTTTGTGAGAAATAATAAAATTTACTCGTTTCAGTAAAAAAATCCTAAACTGTAAGCAGTTAGGAATAGTTCATTAACTAGAATAAGGCATGGAATTTTACTCATACTGTTTTCTTCGCTGGGTATAAGAATTTACTACTGAACAAGAAAATTTTATTCACCGATAACAAAGCATTCGTTAAAATAAAAAAAAATCCGAACTAAAACCAAGTTTCCTCAAAATTAGTAAAATTTCCTATAAAATGATAATTGCGACTTCCTTTATAATAGAAAGTTTTTCATACATACGAACAACACTTGGCATAGAAAAATATTTTAGTTCATTCATACTAAGAAGTATGCAATCCTTTCAAAACTTAAGGAAACGCTCTTGTTAGAATATAGGAAATTTTCCTATATTTCTATTGTCTACCTGTAATCGATACCTGTCATCGTTTGTGTTTGCGCGTGGGTGTAATCGATATGTTTGCGCGTGGGTTGTTTTTTTAGTTGGAATCGCGTTGTTGTGGTATACGGAGAGATTGTTAAAAAATAACATGGTAAAATAATATAATAAATAACAAATAAAATATATAAAATATTTGTTATTTTAAATTAGTGAGAAAATTTTTCGTGATGGTGTATAAAGAAAGAAAACACCAGCAGAATAACAACCCTTTCATTTGTCTTCATTTTGGAATCTTCAATTATCAGGTAATATTCAGTGACGCTAACCTTTTGTCACAAAAATGGTTTATGATTTTTTATATTTGTAGGTATTGAAATTGTAAAAGGAGGACAAAATCGTTAGGCAGCAACTTATTAAAAGTGAAAAGTACAAAAGAAGAAAAAGTGCGGTTTACAGTTGATAATTTCACATGGAAATTGGAAATAGTGGAATAATAAACTAATATTTCAATAACAGTCGATGCCGTTGATTCTTAATAAATGTATTCAATATATTAATAAAACCTGTCTTTTATTGAAGATAAAATTGCTTATATAAATAAATAAAATTGTATTTAAAAACTAAGGTAAGCAGTTCTAATTATGAAGTAAAAGTTTTACCACAAATATGTAAGATTTGTCCAAATGAATGAAAAAAGTTCAATAAAATCATTCCATATATGAATTCAATTCAGTTAAATTTTTTTCATTCTGTAGGATAGTGGTACATAAATATAGGAAAACGTTAACTAATATATGGAATCCATTATACCTAATTTCTACGAAAATCACATCGTTCAAACAAATAAAAATGTCTTTGGCGCTATACGAAGTTCAACTTTTTTCACAATGAGTTCATTTTAACTTAAAGAAGGGGTCACTTTTTTCTGGGTGTAGGTACCTAATATCCACCATTAAATTTAGTATCAATAAATTGAAAATTAAGATACAGATCTCATTTATCGAAAATGTATTCTCTTTTTATACCCACCACCATAGAATGGTGATGGTGGTATAATAAGTTTATTATTCCGTTTGTAGCACATCGAAATATCGATTTCCGACTATATAAATTGTATATATTCTTGATTAGGGAGAAATTCTAAGACGTTATAACCATGTCCGTCTGTCTGTCTGTCTGTTGTAATCACGCTACAATCTTCAATAATAAAGCTATCGTGCTGAAATTTTGCAAAAACTCGTCTTTCGTCTGCAGGTAGGTCAAGTTCGAAGATGGGCTATATCGGTCCAGATTTTCATATAGTCCTCTTATAAACCTACCTCCCGATTTGGGATCTTGGGTTTATTTAATCAATTTCTTGCACAAATCCAGAGTCTAGTCTAGTCTTCATAGGTTAGGTGGCAGCCCGATGTATCAGGCTCACTTAGACTATTCAGTCCATTGTGATACCACATTGGTGAACTTCTCTCTTATCACTGAGTGCTGCTCGATTCCATGTTAAGCTCAATGACAAGGGACCTCCTTTTTATAGACGAGTCCGAACGGCGTTCCACATTGCAGTGAAACCACTTAGAGAAGCTTTGAAACCCTCAGAAATGTCACCAGCATTACTGAGGTGGGATAATCCACCGCTGAAAAACTTTTTGGTGTTCGGTCGAAGCAGGAATCGAACCCACGACCTTGTGTATGCACGGCGGGCATGCTAACCATTGCACTACGGTGGCTCCCATAGGTAGTATTTTTAAATGTATCTTCAGGAAGCGTACTCTTGAACTGATCTGCTTGGGAGAATATTTATCATAAAACACCCTGAAATTCTATATCTTATCAAGTAATCCGCTATAACGAAGAATTTTCAAAGGAAACTATTATATTTGATTCATGGTGGTGGGTACTTAAGGTTCGGCCCGGCCAAATTTACTGCTGTATATACCTGTTGCGATATATAAATGCCAGTTTAAAAATCGAAATTATTACATATTCTTTAAAGTAAAAAACGTTTTCCAAATTCCAACAATAAGCAAAGAGCAAAAATATCTACGCAAAATTATCAAAATAATCCAGCAAGAAAGTATTGACATTGTTCTTATTGGATCCAGAAGTGATGCAAAATTGGCGCAGAAGCGTTGAATTTAACATGGGCTTGTCACACGACGAATGTCCACCATTTTAACCGCCGTTGCCCTGAATTTGCATCCCTTCTTAAGGTGTGATCCCATATCAGTTTTTTGGGTATGAATTAAAAAATTTTGTGATATTTTGCCAAATTAATTAATTAATATATTTTAATTTTTATTGTATCGCTTGTCTGAAAAGTTTGACCTCTAATACTTTCAAAAATTTGCGATTTTTCTAGAATGGATTTAGCATTTTTTTCGACAAATTTTAAATAATTTGTACCATTTTATTAATTCTTACTATGTTTTAAAATTATTTGAAACAAAAAAAATTAAATTGTCCATTAAAAATATGCAAAAAGCTAGTTACAAAAAATTGAATTAAATGAACTTCATGTATAGTTATAATAAATATCATCTTTGGAAGTGCTTTTAAAATTGTGCCGTTTGAAGAACTTCCAAATTTTTTTGCTGGGCCCAAAACAATATAATATAGAACTTAATTTTGCATTTTAATACAAGTTTATTTATCTATTTTAATGGTTAACTTATCAATTTATACATTTAACTAATTTTCTAACTTTTCTATTTCAGAAGCCAACGTTCCTCCAAGTAAGTAGCACTTTATCTATATCCTATCCTAATAATTCGGTTATAGTATTTGTGACAAGTATAACAAAAATAATAGGTTAGGTTAGGTTAGGTTAGGTGGCAGCCTGATGTATCAGGCTCACTTAGACTATTCAGTCCATTGCGATACCACATTGGTGAACTTCTCTCTTATCACTGAGTGCTGCCCGATGCCATGTTAAGCTCAATGACAAGGGACCTCCTTTTTATAGCCGAGTCCGAACGGCGTTCCACATTGCAGTGAAACCACTTAGAGAAGCTTTGAAACCCTCAGAAATGTCACCAGCATTGCTGAGGTGGGATAATCCACCGCTGAAAAAATTTTTGGTGTTCGGTCGAAGCAGGAATCGAACCCACGACCTTGTATATGCAAGGCGGGCATGCTAACCATTGCACCACGGTGGCTCCCTAACAAAAATAATAGGTAGATTAGGTTGAAAAGAGGATTCAGCGGACGTATACATAAGTCAGTATTTTATGCAGTGCCCTAATTGGTAATTATAATTTCAGAATTCCCATTGCGTATACGGCCTCTGTGCCCATAGTGTTCTAACTTCCAGTAATTAAAAATTATGCGTAATATTTTTTATACCCTCCACCATAGGATGGGGGTATATTAACTTTGTCATTCCGTTTGTAACACATCGAAATATTGCTTTAAGACCCCATAAAGTATACATATTCTGGGTCGTGGTGAAATTCTGAGTCGATCTGAGCATGTCCGTCCGGCCGTCTGTTGAAATCACGCTAACTTCCGAACGAAACAAGCTATGGACTTGAAACTTGGCACAAGTAGTTGTTATTGATGTAGGATGGTATTGCAAATGGGCCATATCGGTCCACTTTTACGTATAGCCCCCATATAAACGGACCCCAAATTTGACTTGCGATTGCTCTAAGAGAAGCAAATTTCATCCGATCCGGAATTTGGTACATGGCGTTAGTATATGGTCTCTAACAACCATGCAAAAATTAGTCCACATCGGTCCATAATTACATATAGCCCCCATATAAACCGATGCCCCGATTTGGCTTGCGGAGCCTCTAGGAGAAGCAAATTTCATCCGATTTGGTTGAAATTTGGTACGTGATGGTAGTATATGATATTTAACAGTCATGTCAAAAGTGGTCCATATCAATCCATAATCATATATAGCCCCCGTATAAACCGATCCCGAGATTTGGTTTTGGAGCCTCTTGGAGGAGCAAATTTCATCCGAGGCAGTTGAAATTTGGTACATTGTGCTAGAAAACGATGTTAAGAAGTTTTAAGATACCACAACCCAAGTAATTCGATTGTGGATGACAGTCTTTAGTACAAGTTTCTATGCAATCCATGGTGGAGGGTACATAAGATTCGGCCTGGCCGAACTTACGGCCGTATATACTTGGTTTTAATTAGTTTTTTGCTCGCCAAAGCTTTGCTCAGTTCCACAAATTCTCCACTTCTGTTGATCAACACAATAACGCATATCCTCCCACACTGAACAAGGCATGCCCGGCTTTAAGGATTTTGTATTTGCACTAATGATTTTCGTATTGATTCCGATCCAAAGAAGCGGAGACTTTAAATAAAGATAGATTTAAGACACATTTCTCTTTTAAATTTGAGTTTTGCGTATTTGATTCTGGAAAAGGTCATTTAATTCATTAGTTTTTTTCAGCTTTTTTCTACATGTGTTATCAAATAAATTTTAAATTTCAAGTAGAAATTGTGCTATGTTGCAAGCAAACAAGTCTTTAAAATAAAGTATTAAAAAATACCTCCTATTCGAAAAAGTCCAAAAAATTAAAGACAATTTCATTAATTTTGAAGAATTTCTCACAATTATTAATATCAAGTTGACCTTAGTCAAACCAAATTTCTTTCATGTAAACATACTCGCTTTTAATTCGAATCTTCGTTTTTGGGTCTATGATCTTCCCAATATATTTTAGACCGGGATGTTGTTTATTTCTTGCCTTTTTCTTTGGGATTGGAAAGAGTCTTTATATCATCTCATCTCGTTATTCCAGACTCACTTAGACCATTCAGTCAATTGTGGTACCGTCCATTGCGTCACTATTCTCCACTTAATGCCCTGCTGGTAGGTTCCAGCATTTATTGAGGGCAAATACCGTTTTAGTCTTATTCAATTTGTGATCCGGAAGTAGTGTAAACTTGGATCATCTTCAATGAATTTTACACTTGTTGTCTTTTTGAATCTTGACGTTTTTTACTTGAAACATAGCTTAATTTCTACTAAAAGTCGGGTCTGAATTTCAAAATGTAAGTTGTCGTTAACACGTTTGTTAATACCATATGAACAAAAAATTCGTCCTTACATAAATTCTCCGCTTCTTTGGGTCGGAATCAATACCAAAATCATTAGAGTAAAGATAAAATTTTTGGAACGGGACATGCTTTTTTTTTCAGTGTAAAAAACAAAAAAAATGTTCTCTAATTTCACTTTTTATTTTTATCCGTATTTTTTTACACTTTTATTTTCTTATTACCTAATTTTTACAAACTGAAAAGCTTCTCTTCCACTAGGGTTTGAACCAGGGTCTGTTGGCACCATAGCAGAACCCTTTAGCACAGTCAGCTACAAACGCCATTGAATACGATGCATCAAACGTCTTTTCAAATGTTTGTGATACAAACCTAATATTACACCACGGAATAAAATTCTAACTACTTCTTGAAGAACGCTGCACAGTGGAAATAATTTTGCAACTTTTGAACGGATAAAGATATCAACATAATTGTTTCTTTGCATGAAAGCTGATGTATTTTCCTTTATGTTGGTCCCAGGGAAAATTGTTCAAAATACTGACCCCAATTTGCCAAAATTTTGCAAAAAAATTTTGCAAGAGGCTCCGCAAGCCAAATCTGAGCGTCGGTTTGTATGGGGGCTATACGTAAAAGTGGTCCGATATGGCCCATTTGTAATACCATTCGACCTACATCAATAACAACTACTTGTGCCAAGTTTGAAGTCGATAGCTTGTTTCGTTTGGAAGTTAGCGTGATTTCAACAGACGGACGGACGGACATACCTAGATCGACTCAGAATTTCAAGAAGACAAATACTATGACCAACTTTCAATGCCTACAGGTCATCCCGTGGACACAATAGGGATCCACAAATTTGCAAACTTAGAGGAAAACACCTCAGCTTTCATAACAAGAAAATTAGTAGGAAGAAAATTATGTTGATATCGTTATCTGTTCAAAAGTTGCAGAATTATTTCCAAAAAAAAGCGATTTGGAACCACTGTGCGCTGGTTCAAATCTCACCAGCGGCAATTTTTTATTAAAAATATACACCCAGAAAATAGGGGCTCTAATGCCAACTGAACTTTATTTTAGTTTATGAAGATTAGTTGATTTTGGTTAAATTTTGCACAATATGAGTAAATGTTCCTTATTTGAATAACTTTTTGCTAACTTTAATGACGTGAACTAAAAATAAGAAAAAAAGCTGTATACAAATATAGTGCACAATTTTACTAAAAAAATAGTTCATATTTTCCTAAAATGGCAGAAGTTAGCTTAAATTGAGTTCATAAGTCTCTCAAATGGGTAAATTTTACTAAAATTGTGCCTGTCTCGAACTTCGTACAGCGATAAAGACATTTTAACAATCCAAATCCAAATTTTTCTTCCAACATATGAAATTTTCTTAAACAACAGAAAAAAATTAATTATTTTTAAAAAAATTTCTTCAATTTGACAAAAAGTATTAACTTATTTGTAACATGTTGCAATTAGAAAACTATTTTAGTTAAAATTTTCTAAATTAACCTACTTTTTCTTCCACGGTGGGGTCACTTTTTTTTGGTGTATGTTATACATCGTTTTTATTTTGCCATTTTCGGCATATATATTTGTAATATTTTTCCATTAAAAACAATATTTTTTAATGGAAAAATATATTTTTCCATTAAAAACAACAAAAAATTAAAAATTATCGTAATTTGCAAAACCTTCTCAAAGGAACTTCCATGGTTCAAATCCCAGTGGTGATGACATTTATTTTTTTTATATTATTATTATTTTTTTTTTTTTATTCATTTTCTATTTTTTGTGAAATTTAATTGTCCAAAACTGGAATTTTCTCTTAATATAGCCCAATTTCGTTCTTTCTAATACTTGTCCAAAAGGACTGCATAGGAGGTGGACAAAAATCGATAGGGGATCCCGGTATGCGATTTAAAGAAATGTTTGTGGACTTGTCCAAAACGGCTGCATCGGAAATGAATACAAATGATGGGAAATTCCGGGATGCGCTTTTAAAGGAAATATTTGTCGAACAACTTCCAATTTTTTTTGCTGGGTACGAATTCAAAAATAGGAGATGCCTTTCAATATGTTATCCTACTTGTACCACCATATAATTTATACTTCATATCAAGTTTGAATTTGGAATTTTAAGTTGCGGTTATCGAAAATTTCGTTAAATTAAAAATTTAAAAATGAATTACGTCCTAAATGTATTCTTAAAATAACTGTTCCCTTCTTTAGCTCGGAATCAATACTAAGATAATTAATGTAAAGACAACAACATTGTATTCATCAGGATAATTTTTTTATCACATTCATTATTTTTATTTTATATCTTAGATTCTCACGCGATTACTTGTGACAATGTTCAATATTTGGAGGCTTATTAAAGTTACATTACCTGCTACTTTAATTCAATGACATTATTCATGAAGTTAACAACTTAAGACGATAATTACTTAACGCCATACACACAGTAAGCTTTTAATTATACACCAATCATCTTAAATCACTCAAGATAATGCATGAAACGCATAAAAGAAAGACCAATTACACACGATTCAATGACAATGTATGGAAGCAAATAAAATGAGTCATACAAACACCTTTACTCGTTTGTGGCCAGAATGAATCTTCAGTTATACTACAATTCGTACATCGGAAATGCACCTGAAATTGAAACCATATTTGTAATTACGAATAACGCCTCTGGCGTTGGACTATTAAGTGCAATTGCCACTTTTAATACGCTTAACGACACTTCAATGAATCGACCACCAACAACTACCAAGTTTCACCCAACACCGATTATGAGCACTCCGAATGGCAACTCAACGCCATGAGACCATACATCCATGGCAATCGTTAATGCATGAAACTGGGCAACTAAAGGGACCAGCCATTGCTCATGACGCCTACCAGACGTCATCGTAGCTAAATTTGAGAAATAAGAGAAAGTTCTGAGCAGTCCATTTAGCCAGTTAATTTGAAGCAGTTGACCAGAATATTTTGGACCACTTCAATGTTCAGTGGATGAAATACACAGGCTAACCTATGCAATGTCGTAAATCAAAGTCAGGTGCAACTGTTGGCCTTACTGAGGGTGTAGTATTGAGGGAGTTTTGAAATCCTTATGGTTTGCACGTACACGGATATGGGTACAAAAAAATGTTCTAGTTGGAAAAATTTGCTAAATAAGAATTTTCTTTGTCGTCAATGCTGTTCCTCTTACGCTAGCCCTTGACTTCATTGATTTTTATATTATTATGAAATATTACATATTGTTTGCCAAAGTGTTAGTTGGAATCAGTTTAGTGTCCATATGTATGTCGGAATAATGCAATTATCTTCCATAATGAAGATGTAGTGCAAAAATTTGAAAAATGTTTGTTTGTTGTCTATGAATAGGGGCCATCTCGGTCCATTTTTCGAAATAGGTCCCATGTATATTTATATGCCGTTTTGTTTCTTATATATCTACAAAAAGGATGATATATAAACCGTCGTCTGAGAGATTTGTTTCAGTAAGAGTTCATTTTATTGTTTACATGATTACAAAAGCATTTTCGTCTATTGCATTCAGAAAAAAAGTTTTTCGTGATAAATTAAAGCGTGTTAATCTAATTGATTTATATTTGACTGGAAAACCACAAGTGGCTAACATTAGAGCCTTCCAGCATTTAAATATGAATAAATATTTTCTTTCGGATACCATTGCTCGTTGCCATGATACTGTCAGTGTTGCATTGCTTCCAAAAAGTGAACGAAAAAGAAAACATTTAGAAATTAAAAAATTTTAGAAAATTTTAACTAAACATTACTACAAACGCTGGCATCGCGCCGATATCACAAGAAAAAATTCAAGAAAATTTATTAAACATAATTAATTTTTTCACTTGTTAAATAACATTTTGTAGTTTGAAGAAAAAAATTGGAGTTCAAAATTGCAAGAATGTCTTTAGTGACATAAGAAGTTCATGATGGACGCAGTTGTAGTAAAATTTACAAATTTAAAAAAATTATGAACTATTTTGTGAGAAATATGAATTTAGTAAATCTTTGTCCTTAATTTCAGTATAGTTTTTTCTGTTTTTTAGTTCATTTAACTAACGTACGCAAAGCGGTGTTTCTACAAAGCGTTATTAAAACCAGGAAAATGTAATGCCCCGTTGTACTTTTTAACTGCAGTTTACGAAATTACACCCTCTCATAGAATGAACAAGTATATACGACCGTAAGTTCGACCAGGCCGAATCTTATGTACCCTCCACCATGGATTGGATAGAAACTTGTACTAAAGACTGTCATCCACAATCGAATAATTTGGGTTGCAGTAACACTTGCCGATGGCAAGGTATCCTAAAACTTCTTAACACCGTGTTCTCAATTGTAAGTTAGTCCATACGGGGTATATATTAAACAAAAAAAGGCCGATTAAATACGTAAATAATTCAGTTTGATAAAATTTTCTATAGAAATAAAATTTTGACAAAATTTTCTATATTGACAAAATTTTGTATAGTAACAAAATGTTGACCAAATTTTTTATAGAAAAAAAAATTGACAAAATTTTCTATAGAAATAAAATCTTTGCAAAATGTAGAGTATAGAGTAGAGTATTTTTGGGGATCGGCTATATATAACTATAGACAGATATGGACCACTTTTGGCATGGTTGTTAGCGGCCATATACTAGCGCAACGTACCAAATTTCACCACGTATCAAATTTCAATTCAATTTTCGGGTCGGATGAATTTTGCTCCTCCCAATAGCTCCGGAGGTCAAATCTGGAGGATCGGTTTAAATGGGGGTTATATATAATTAAGACCGGTATGGCCCAATTCCTGCATGGTTGTCAGAGACCATATACTAACACCACGTACCAAATTTCAACCGAATCGGATGAATTTTGCTTATCGATGAGGCTCCGGAGGTCAAATCAGGCGATCGGTTTATATGAGGTCTATATATAATTATGGACCGATGTGGACCAATTTTTGCATAGTTGTTAGAGACCATATACTAACACCATGTACGAAATTTCAGCCGGATCGGATGGAATTTGCTTCTCTTAGAAGCTCCGCAAGCCAAATCTGGGGATCGGTTTATATGGGGGCTATATATAATTATGGACCGATGTGGACCAATTTTTGCATGGTTGTGAGAGATCATAACTAACATCATGCAACAAATTTCAACCGGATCGGATGAATTTTGCTACTCCAAGAGACTCCGCAAGCCAAATCTGAGCGTCGGTTTATATGGGGGCTATACGTAAAAGTGGACCGATATGGCCCATTTTCAATACCATCCGACCTACATCGATAACAACTACTTGTGCCAAGTTTCAGTTGATAGCTTGTTACGTTCGGAAGTTAGCGTGATTTCAACAGACGGACGGACATGCTTAGATCGACTCAGAATTTCACCACGACTCATAATTTCTTAGAGCAATATTTCGATGTGTTACAAACGGAATGACAAAGTTAATATCATATTATACCCTACACCCATCCTATGGTGGAGGGTATAAAAATGATCTAAAAGTAAAGAAGAAAATCATTGGTGCCAAATTTGACCATTTTAACCATACAATAGTTCATTCTTGCTATTTTTTGGAATCGCACGAACATTTTCTTTCGCTTCAATTCATATTGAATTTTTGTGTGCGGTCATTGAACTTTATACCCATGTTTAGTTCATAAAATGTTTGAGACATACTTCAAAAAAATAAGAATTAATTAAGCTATGAAAAATTTCGAGGAAAAATAATGCAATTTAACTACAATTTTTTTTGCAACAAAAATAAGTTAGATTTAGCGCTAATTTAACAATGGATCTTTTTTCTGCGAGCTACTCTGTAAATATTAAGGAAAATTGGTCTTAACAAAAGATCTCTATTTTATAGATGAATATTTAGGAAATTTTAATATATCAGAACATTGGATCAAATGCAATATGAATTTGTTCCAATCTTCAGATATATTCAATTTAGTGACACCATCATAGGATAATAAGGTTGGCCAAAATTAAATAAAATCCCTGAACTTAGATAAATATGTAATTTTTTGTTGTTTTCCTTTTTACAAATTATATCAAAATGAGGTAAAATTTTATTATGCTCCCCGTTTGCACCCATTTTGAAGCCTGTACTTTTCTGTACAATATTTTTCTTAGTGCAATATTTCCTCCCCAAAACAATAACCTGCTGCAAAAATACAATTGATTTCTTGATTAAAGGCGCTTAAAGTTTTCACTGTGAAACAGTAAATCAATACCATCTGTGACACTATTTGACCAACGTGTCCATACATGTTTCCCCCAAACGATTGATATCCTCATACAATATCGCATGACGGGCGACATAGTGTTGGCAGTTTTAAAATACTTCGACGATATATATTGGTGGATCATAAATAATTTAAACTTTGAACATTAAATAATTGTATTCACATTTATATCAAGTCCAACAAATGTTTATTTAAAATACCGAACATATGGACTCCGATAGCGAGTCGACACCCAAGCCAAAGAGACTCTGGCAAACAGATAGATAGATAGTCAAAGGATAGACTATACTCCGGTATAACAGTGGTGTTTGTACTTAAGCACATACAATATTTTGTACAGATATTGTTTTAAGTTGGGTGTTTGTTGTAATTTTATTTCAATTTAAATTTATAACCAATTATTAATATGTTTACTCTCATTGCATGTACGCCAATATGCACAATGCACTTCTACAGAAGGCTAAAGGGTAATTCAATACAACAACACACGCTCACACACGTATCCATATGGTTCCCTACGACACACATCCTTAAATAAAGAATGCCATGAATATGAATGTGTTCCACATTGAAATGTGTTATTCTACAAAAAGAGCATTGCAATCACACACACCTATTTCGATATATTTATATATCTGTGATATTGCCATTTGCATGTGAGTGTGCATGTGTGTGTATGCGTGTGTGGGAGGGAGAAAATCTTTATAATTATAACACACAACTTACACAATCACGCCCCTCCCACATATTGCAATTATACTTTGGCAAATGTAAAAACACACCACACGTGCTCACCATGAATGAATGAGTGTAGGAGTGTGAGTGAGTATGGGAGAGTGCATTACATGGACATGTAATGTAAGTTATTCATCGCATTGTTAAGCTGTCGGACACATTTAAATGCAATTTAATGCAATTTATTGCATGCCAAGTAAACATATTTATTTATTTATACAAATGCATAACCGTAGATGAAATTGCTCGCATCATGGTTGTGGTAGTGAACATTCTAAACTAAGATTTATATATCAGTTGTTTCAATCTATTTTCGGTATAGACAAATAGTTTCCTTCCCTTATTCCTATTTTTAATCTTTTGTAATACAAGACAAATAGTAGTAGCAACAAAACGTTACATCAATAAAAAATTTTATGTTAAAATCGGCAATAACTATCATTCGGTAATCATCACTTTCACATGGTGTTCGCAGTCGAATGCCATTTGAAATAAATTTAACCTTTAACTGGGTACGTGGTGGTAAAATTTACCACCTCACACACTCGTTTACATGTATTTTAAATAAGACGTGTGAAATGAAGTGCATGTTAATTATTGAAAGTACATATATTTCGAAATATTGTTTTTTTTTCTCGTTAAATACAATGTGTACTAATCAACAAATGTAATAATAACAAAAAAAAAAAAAAACTATTTTTTTATAAAAAAAATATTAACGTCGCAAATTACGCAAAAAAATCACCTCACCAGTTATTATTTCTTTCTTTACAAAAATAAAAACACTCAATATTTATTGCAAATCAAAGTAACTATACATGGGACAAAGGACTAATAAAATGTACTTTAAAAAGAAGAAGAACAGAAAAGATTCTCAACCTTCCGTTTAGGATTTTGGCATTGATTTCGAGCCAAAGATATTGCTTCCTTGAAACATTTGTTTGGGGTAATATATAGCTATAAATCTATGTTTTTGCGATGTATCAACAAATGTATTTATATACAAATAAATGTAAGTTAAAAAATCAACTACTTCAAAACACAAAATGATTTCTTAAATTCCAATAAAAAAAAAACAAAAAGTTAAACCAAAAATACAACATCCGCAAAATAAGTATTATCATCTTTTTGAAGCATTTTTATCTTTAATCCAAAGATTAAATATCTTAGTTGAATAAGATAATTTCCTTAAAACTAAAATGTTTTTCTTTACTTTAATGGAAATTTGCTTCACTACAAAGACATATGATTTTAACGGATGAACGCAAATTTTACAAATTTAAAGAAAACAATTATTAAAGTAAAGGTAATGAACATTTTTTTTACATAAAAGTTTAAAATTATTTTAAATAAATTTGTCCTTACTACTATCTATACCCTCTATAATTAAAATGTCTCAACGGCACATTGGTAACCTTAACACTTTATCTTCTGTGGTCCTAAAAAAATTGACAAGACAAATATTTCATCGAAGTATATTAAAGGCCACAGATTAAGGTTATGTACCAAGTCTCAACAAATCGTTTTTGTACATTGCAAAAAATGTTCACCTTACGAGTATATCAAACAATCTTAATATACATAATATTAAAATTTTTCATATGAGCTTATTGGACATGAAGATTAATAAATTGGAGTTATTAAGTTATTGAAATTTATATACTCGAATTATTCTTCCCAAATTGTCCCATTTTCTATTATTACTCTGCATCACTTTTCCAGATAATTGCAATGCCTTAATCTTATTTTTATAAACTTAGGTTAGGTTAGGTGGCAGCCCGATGTATCAGGCTCACTTAGACTATTCAGTCCATTGTGATACCACATTGGTGAAGCGCTGAAAACTTTTTGGTGTTCGGTCGAAGCAGGAATCGAACCCACGACCTTGTGTATGCAAGGCGGGCGGGCGGCTCCCTTATACCCTGAACCACTAATGTATGTAGGGCCAAAAAGGACCAAGCTGAGAGGCATCGTTTAATATACCGATCGTTTTATAGTTAAATTCTGAGTCGATTTTGTGATGCCCGTCCCCTGAAAAGAACAAAAAAACATGAATATTTGAAGTTTTTGGGGCACGGACCATTTTTTTTCAAAAATACCCATTTTTTTGGGAATTAAAAATATGAATTGAAACCTTAATAACTTTTGAACTAATTGTGATATCGTTATGGTTTTTATTGATTTTTGCAGAGAAAAATGTTTTAAGAAATATTGCTGAATTCCCAAAATTGGTATCGAAAATCCCCAAAGTGGGGAAATGTTAATTTTTTTAATTTACATACTTCTCAGCTGTTTACTAGTACGATGTTGAAACCTTTTACAGTTAGTTCGTGGATACATAGGGCTTTTTGGAAAACAGATCGGCTTAGCAATAGGGGAGGAGAAGAACTTATATATTGTTTGGTTGCCTTAACTTGGCTTTAAGGCATTATAGAAATATTTAATGAAAATATGTATCATCCCGGGAAATGTAAGGACCTAAATGGGGATGAGAAGAACTTATAAACTACTTGACCAAAATTATCGAAAAAAGCTTAAAACGTATTCTTATTTGGTTTTCTATAGGAAAAACATAAAAAAAGTTTCGGAGAAATCTATAAAAAAAAATGTTACGACAGAAAGAAGGTATGTGCCTTTTTCCAAAAAACGGTTAAAATTCGATATTTTTTTGAAATTCTAATTTGTGGACTTTACGACTTTTAAACTAAAGCCCATAGTTACACATATTTTTCTTATAGAATTCGTAGAATTTTGTAGGGAATGCAGTTAAGGAAAAATGGAACTTCTAGGTTCCAAATACTGATCCCACTTTTCCAAAATTTTGCAAAAAAAGAAATAAACTGTGTGGCCTATATCTTGGGAACAGTAAAAGATAATCGCACATGCACGCGAACTTTTTTGTAGAGATTCATAAGTTCTATACAGCAAAGAGTTGACAGCTAAAACAAAATTTCATACCCCAGAGGTGACCAACTTTCAATACCCACGGGTCAGCCCATGGACCCACTAGGGATCCACAAATTTGCAACCTTAGAGGAAAACACTTCAGATTTTAAACAAAGAAAAAAATATGTTGATATCTTTCTACATTCAGAATTATTTCCAAAAAAGCGATTTGGAACCACTGTGCGTTGTCCTAATCGAATTCCAACCAATCATTTCTCTGGGTGTAGAAAAAATTTAATCATTAAAATACTTTTAGGAATTTTAATACAAGTACGATTTGTGAAATAAACCATTGGAGGAGAAACTGGTCGTGCTATATTCAAAATCTAGCGAACATTTCTATGATAACATTAAAGGGTGATACGGTCAAAATATGGTCAAGGGAAAACGTGTGTAAATCGGTGAAATCGTTTATTTAAAAAATCCAATTAAATTTCTTTTTCAAGTTCAATTAGTATAAAATTCAGGAAAAATATTCAGTTAGGCTTTCGCTTTTCCAAATCCGAATTGCCGGGCCTCACGCTTGACACCTGCCATCAGATTTTGTACAGCCACCTTGTCCACCTTCTTCGCCGCAGAAAGCCAGTTTGCCTTGAACTGCTGCTCGTCCTTAGCAGTTTTTTTGCTTTTCTTTAGGTTCCGCTTGACAATAGCCCAGTATTTCTCAATTGGGCGGAGCTCTGGCGTGTTGAGAGGGTTCTTGTCCTTGCGAACCACCTGCACGTTGTTGGCGGCGTACCACTCCATGGCCTTTTTACCGTAATGGCAAGATGCCAAATCCGGCCAAAACAGTACGGAACAACCGTGTTTCTTCAGGAAAGGCAGCAGACGTTTATTCAAACACTCTTTCACGTAAATTTCTTGGTTGACAGTCCCGGAAGTTATGAAAATGCTGCTTTTCAAGCCACAGGTACAGATGGCTTGCCAAACCAGATATTTCTTTGCGAACTTTGACAGTTTTATGTGCTTGAAAATATCTGCTACCTTTCCCCTTCCTTTTGACGTACACGCAGAGAAGAAACATGATTGCCACAATCATATTCGAAGAGCAAAATAATATGATAGCAGCTATTTTTGCGGCGACCATGTAACATTTTAACCTGCAACCATGTTGGCTCAGTGAACATGGTTCTAAGAAAAATACAATTGTCCTCATCTAAAATGTTATTATATTGATAAAAAGAATTTTGTTTCCATTAAAAGACAATGGTCACGATCTAAAATGTTATGTTATTCGTCAAAAATGTTTTTCTTCTAGTTAAAAGAACATGGTCACAACCTAAAATGTTTTGATTTTTATGAAAAAACTTTTTTCGTCGTCGAAAAAAGGACGCCACTTGAGAAAAGAAAACACAAAATCAACTTTATTTATTTGTTTTTATTTATTTATAAACTAATTCATTGTTTATTTGTATTTATAATAGGTGTGTTCCTTTACTTTACTCGTAGTAAAAAGTAGTAAAAGAGAGAAATATTGAAAATCCTCTCAGATTTCTATATTTGTTAAATGTACAGGAACGAAAATATAGTAAAAATTTTAAAAATGTCAAATAAAAAACAAAAGAAGCATTGTGATTTGAATAAATATTTTCAAAACATGTAGGTAAATTAAATACTTTTATATCGTAATTTTTTTGACAAATGGCAGATTTTTTGCAGGAAACTTCGAAATCCTTATTACGATAGAAAGAAGCTATGGTTTTTACTTTGTTATAAAAAGTACTCCTTTTGCAAAATTTTTAATCAAAGTAAAACTCTGGCTTCTGGGCCATAAAGTAGAGTAATAGCGCATATTATCAGTATCTTATAAGGTGGGGGTTTTCATTCCGTTTGTAACACATACAAATAACGAATTCTGACTATAGAAAGTATATATAGTCTTGATCAGGGAGAAATTATAAGACGATGTCTCTCTGTCTGGCTATCTGTTGTAATCAGGCTACTTCCTTCAATAATGAACCAATAGTGCTGAAATTTTACCAGACACGTTTTTCTTCTACATGCAGGTCAATTTTGAAGATGGAACTACTTCGGCCTAAGTTTCGATGTTGCTTCCATATGAACCGACCCCCCAATTGGGGTCTTCATGACATAGACATTAAAACTTTTATCCGATTTGCATGAAATTCAAAACGTAGAGGTACTTTTGGTCCATTAAAGGGTGTGCCGAATTTGGTCGGTCAATGTTTTGGTACTTTTTTTCGAAACAAGTGGTATTGGTTCGGCATTGTTTTGAAATTCCAAATTGTGGAGTCTACACGTTAAATCTAAAGCACAAAGGTGCACAAAATTTTCCTCCAGAATACGTAGAATTTTATAAGGAATGTAGTCCTTCTAGACTCAAAATACAGACCCCACTTTGTTCAAATTTTGCAAAAAAATAAATTGTAAGGCCCTATCTCGCAAATATTAGATATATTCGCACACATACACAATCTTTTTATGGTAGTTTATAAGTTCTATCCATCAAAGCAAAAATCATGAAAATCGGTGCATAATTGCGCGTTTGCCAAGTAACACTAAATTTCATACATCCGAGGTGTCCAACTTCCAACGTCTATAGACCAGCCCGTGAATCCACTAGGGACCTACAAACCTCTAAATATAGAGAAAAACATTTCAGCTTTGGCACAAAGAAAAAATTATGATGATATCTTAATCCATTAAAAAGTTACAGAATTATTTCCAAAAAAAACTATTTGGAACTACTTTAGTTTGGAAAATTTGAAAACAAATAATTATTTTTGTCATGACATATCTACAACTTTTACTCGAAAGAATTTGCCGAGTAACTTGTAGTAAAAAAATTTTAAAAGAGACATGCATTTTGACATTGTTCTCTTAAAATTGTTTACTACTTTTACTATTTTTTGGGGTTGAGGAACGGTTTCTAGTAAAAACTAGTAAAAGTAGTAACTAGTAGTACGTAAAGGAACACAACTAATGTCGTGCAAGCAAACTTCACATATTTTTACACACTCTAGTTTGGTTCAATTTCAACAATAAGTAATCATTCCATATTTACTTCATGACCATCAAATGTACAAACGCAGACATCATGTAAATGCAAATAAAAATAAATTATACCATATATCAAAATGCAGAACAAAAACCAGGTATATTTTTTTCAATTACACTTTCCTTGTTTGTATTCACATAAAACCACGTGCCATTTCTGAATAAATAAATTAACACAAAACACAATAATTCCGTATTCTCCGTCCATTCCAAGAAACAATCAACACACGACTGACGCGCAAAATGAAAATCGTGTGTACCTGCTCAATGTTTTTATAAAATTCTTGTCGCTGCAAAAAAATTAAATGGTCACGAAAACAATGTACATGGTCTTTATGGCCATGTAATGGTTGTAGACATGTCTATACGTAAACTATAAAAATATTTTTTTCTCTGCAAAAAAGTAAAAAAATTGAATGGTCAGATACATGATTTTCCTGACCATATAATGGTCTCAAATTCTATCATTTAAATAATAGAACATGTTTGCGGCATTTGAGAGCCATTTAAATGCTTATTGCCAATATATATTTTTCTTCGCTCGAAAATTATTTTTACAAAGACAAAATACATGGTTTTCGCGACAATTACATACTCTAAATAAGCATTAAATGGATGCGGCAACCATGTCCAAACATGTTTTTTCTGTGCGTGTATAAAACTCCTGTCCCGGAAGCTGCTTGTAGTCGGTTTTGACGTAGGTTTCGTCGTCCATTACCACGCAGTCAAACTTCGTCAGCATCGTCGTGTACAGCCTCCGGGATCGGGCTTTGGCCGTCGTATTTTGTTTATCATCGCGATTTGGAGTCACTACCTTCTTGTAAGTCGATAGTCCGGCTCGTTTTTTGGCTCGATGCACGGTTGTAGACGATACACCCAGCTTATTTGCAGCATCTCGGAGAGAGAGGTTAGGGTTTCGCTTGAAACTACCGGCAACTCTCTTTGTCGTCTCAGCGGCTTCCGGTTTTCGATTTCCTCCCGATCCAGACTTCCTGGCTGTCGACAAACGTTCCCCAAACACTTTAATTACATTTGTAACGGTTGATTTGGCAACTTTTAGCGATTTTGCCAGCTTTGCGTGCGAGTAGCTCGGATTTTCGCGATGCGCGAGCAAAGTTTTGATACGCTGATATTCTTGCAAAATCAAAATAGGAGCAACATTCTACACACACACACACACCTTCAAAATGAGGGGTGTTCAGGTTTTTTAAATGCAAAATTGAAAGGAATAGGTCAAGTTGATATTGACCAAAATTTGACCATATCACCCTTTATGTTTTCTCCCAGGATGTTAGACGATTTAAATTTAGCCTAGAGATTTTCTAGATATGTATAAAATTTATTCGAAATTGGTTCAGAGTTAAATATAAGGAAATATAAACCTTTTTATAGCTCAAAAAAAATTTGAAGAATTTCATATGGTATCGATAATTTTATTCTACGAAGTGCTGAAGGGAGTACTATAGTTGGCCCCACCCAAATTTAAACGTTACTTACAGGATATTTTCATGCGATCCACTTGAATTTCTGTGTTGTGATGTAAATACCCATTTTTTATTATTCACAGAAATATTGATCCATTTTGCAATCAGATAAGGTAAATACAATCAGTTTGAAACTCAGTGAAAGAGGTTTGAAAATACGCTATTAAGAGGGGAAAGACGATTTTTCGATTTTTTAAATTTTTCTTTTACATTAAAAAATTACTACAAAAACAAAGACAATGTTTCAGCTACATATTATTTTGGTTTATATGTTGTACATGTTTTGATTATAAACTGCACCATCGATAGCTTTTTTTAAAATACCCTACTGCCTTCTGTCATTCGAAGGCTTTGGTATAAATGAATGCGTACAAAAACTTATTATAAACGGAAACACAATTCACTTCCGCTTTGGCGCTCATTGGCATTTCGTTGAATCTGGTTTTGTAGTAAAGAATCGCTGTGGTTGTGTGTGTGTGTTTTTTTTGTAGTAGTAGTGGTGTTGGAAATGTATGTTATTTTAGTTGTATTGCGTTTTTTTTTTTTGTCTACATACAAATGTTCATTTTATGGTTCATGCCATTAAGGACCAACCAAATTCACCCAAAATGATAGCCACACAAACACTACAAGAGCTTCCAAGCAAACAAACACATTAATAAGGGGGAACGGCCCATACTGCTTGCACTGGAAGCAAGTCATCAGCTCCATCGTCCCTATCGTACAGATGTTTATGCAGGTTTATTAAAAATGTGTAATTTATTTAGTAAAATGTTCTGGTAAATATTTGTTCTTGTGTTTTTTGTTTTTTTTTTTTGCTGGTGTATATATGTTGCTGTTGTTTTGTTGCCTTAACTTGGCTTTAAGGCATTATAGAAATATTTAATGAAAATATGTATCATCCCGGGAGATGTAAGGACCTAAATGACGAAAAAACCAAACACAACAAAATTACATAAACAAATGGAGACTGAAAGTAGCTTCTTCGCATCATACCTACAATATATTAATGCTAAATAACTATAGACGGCCCTGAGTTAGTCCTTTTCGTACCTGTTGTAAGTCTTCCCTAATTTAAGGAGTTGACAAAAAAACTGAAAATCTAAAGTTGGAATTACATACCATGCGTTGATTTAAAAGTTAAATTTTTCTCTCGATCAGAGTGCCTCAAGTAGAAAAAATTGACTCCTCCATCAATGCACGGAAAAACTCGAAGAAATTCCATAAAAGTTGGGCTGGCATAGACTACAAAAGTAAATTTCTGGCCCGAAATTACGCACTAAAAAATAATAGCAGGTATGTTGTGGTTCATAGTTTTTTGAAAAAAAAAAAAAAAAAAAAAAAAAAAAAGTACACTATACACTGAAAAAAGGCGTACCCTGTTCTAAAGATTGCGTCTTTACACTGATGATTTTGGTATTGATTTCGTGCCAAAAAAGCGGAGAATTAAATTAAGCACGCATTTAAGGCACTATTCTCTTTTAAATTTGAGTTTTGCATACTTGATTCTACGAGACAAATTTTAATTCATTCGTTTTTTTTCAGCTTTTTTCTTCGTATGCTGGCAAAGTCAATTAAAAAGGTCTTAACGGCAACTTAAATTTTCGTATTCAGACTCGACTTCCGGTATAAATTATCCAATGTTTCAAGTATAAAACGTTTCGAAAATAAAGTGTAAAAAACATGTCCTATTTTTAAACGTTTTTAGCTTTATAGCCAAGATGCAAAAAATCAATAAATTTAAAAATGATTTCATTAATTTTGAAGATTTTTTCTGTAGTATTAAAGCCATAAGCGTAGGAAGGCCTCTGGGGAGGGGGCTTAGACCCCCCCAGAAAAATTGTAGCCCCCCCAGAATTTGAAAACCTATTTACGATTTTACATTTTTCTAAAAATTAAACAAGTGTATACAACCGCACAAAGTTCCGCTAAAGACTTTCATGCACAATCGAATTACTTTGGTTGTGGTAGCAGTTGCCGATGGCAATGTTTGAAAATTTATAAAATAAATCTGTGGTTGAACTTTTGATTTAGTTAAATATCTAAAGCTCCTTTATTATTTTGTTTAGTCTGGTTTAGTCAATTTAATTTAAAAAAAATAGTAATTTATACAATTCTTTCATAAATTAATATCTTAATAATGCTGCAAAGAAGCATAGCCAAAAAGAAGTGAAAATGTTCTTTTTGGGTCCGGAAGTGGTGCAAAATTGGCGGAGAAGCGATGAATGTAATATGAAATTCTCATAGAACGAATGTTCACCATTTCAACAGCCGTTGCAATGAATTTGCATCACTTCTTAAGTTGTGATCCAAATTCAGTGTTTTGAATGTGAATTAAAAAATTTTGTTATATTTTCCCAAATAATTAATTTTTATATTTTTTTATGATTTTTAATGCATTCTAACGCTTGTTTGAAACGTTTTTCCTCGAATATTTTCAAAAATTCTATAAAAATTTCTATAATGAATTTAGCATTTTTGTGGCAAAATTTGAGTAATTTGTACCATTTTATTTATGCCTACTTTTTTTAAAAAGAAAACAAAGAATTACGCATTAAAATATGAAAAAAATGAAGTAAAAAACTTTCTGTGTAGTTGAAATAATTAACTTCTTTGTGAGGACATTTTTGGAAGCGCTTTTAAAGCTGTGCCTTTTGAACAACTCCCAATTTTTTGCTGGGAAAAGTGTGGAACTACTTTTAGTTGCTTTATTACAAATTAATTGATGCCGATATTGTTATTCATTTGTATGAAATAAAACATTAATTGAACCTATAAGTTCAGTCTAAAAATTTTCAGCTAGGGGGGCTATAGCCCCCCCTAGGAAAATTGTCTAGCTACGCTAATGATTAAAGCCAAGTTGACCTTAGTAACACGAAATTTTCTTTCATGTTAGGACATTCAATTTCAAGTCGAAGCATTTAACTGTAAGGAAAAAGCAACTTCATTAAAAAGTTTATCGTTTTTTTTTAAGGGGAAAAAATGTAACATATATCAAAGAAAAGATAAGCAAAATTTTGGCCTCACGACAATATTTTTTTAGTGCACCGACCTAACTTTTTTATCCATATAGTTGAAATAAAACAGCGGGAATTTCGTCTAAATGTGGGCTATAAAAATATATACACTGAACAAAAAATATATACGTGAAAATAATGACATTTTAATTAAAACAAAGTTTATAATCCTTAATTCAAAAATCTTTTCCATTAAATTTAGAACACAAATTTTGTAAATTTGCGGCCCTCCGTTAAAGTCGCATGTCTTTGAAGTAAGGCGTTTTTTTCTTAAAATAAAGAAACACATTTTTGATTTAAAGAAATCGTCCCTAAATTAACTGAAATATTGAATCTTCAGATTTAAGATAAAAAAGCTGCAAATATATGCTAACGGCCATTTTAATATAGCTCCGTTAGGCTTTAACTCCCCGTTAACTGAAAATGGTAATATCTTCTCTCCGGTTAACTGTAAATGAAAAATTTTCAGCGGTTAAGTTCCTAACCGGCATATGGAATAAATAGCCAAGATGACAGATATGTCTATAGCACGGTTTAAAAGTTCGATAGCTAACGTAACACTAACAGAGATTCATGAAAATGGGGGTAAGACTTATTGTGATGATTTGTCATCTACAGTATAAAGTTTTTTTTTATAACCTCCATCATAGGATGGGGGTATATTAACTTTGTCATTCCGTTTGTAACACATCGAAATATTGCTCTAAGACCCCATCAAGTATATATATTCTGGGTCGTGGTGAAAATCTGAGTCGATCTAAGCATGTCCGTCCGTCCGTCCGTCCGTCCGTCCGTCTGTTGAAATCACGCTAACTTCCGAACGAAACAAGCTATCGACTTGAAACTTGGCACAAGTAGTTGTTATCGATGTAGGTCGGATGGTATTGAAAATGGGTCATATCGGTCCACTTTTACGTATAGCCCCCATATAAAGGGACCCTCAGATTTGGCTTGTGGAGCCTCTAAAAGAAGCATATTTCATCCGATCCGGCTGAAATTTGGTATATGGTGTTGGTATATGGTCTCTAACAACCATGCAAAAATTGGTCCACATCGGTCCATAATTATATATAGCCCCCATATAAACCGATCCCCAGATTTGGCTTGTGGAGCCTCTAACAGAAGCATATTTCATCCGATCCGGCTGAAATTTGGTATATGGAGTTGGTATATGGTCTCTAACAACCATGCAAAAATTGGTTCACATCGGTCCATAATTATATATAGCCCCCATATAAACCGATCCCCAGATTTGGCTTGCGGAGCCTAAAAGAGAAGCAAATTTCATCCGATCCGGCTGAAATTTGGTACATCGTGTTGGTATATGGTCTCTAACAACCATGCAAAAATTGGTTCCCATCGGTCCATAATTATATATAGCCCCCATATAAACCGATCCCCAGATTTGGCTAGTGGAGCCTCTAAGAGAAGCATATTTCCTCCGATCCGGTTGAAATTTGGTACATGGTGTTGGTATATGGTCTCTAACAATCATGCAAAAATTGGTCCACATTGGTCCATAATTATATATAGCCCCCATATAAACCGATCCCCAGATTTTGGCTTGCGGAGCCTCAAAGAGAAGCAAATTTCATCCGATCCGGTTGAAATTTGGTACATGATGTTGGTATATGGTCTCTAATAACCGTGCAAAAATTGGTCCACATCGGTCCATAATTATATATAGCGCCCATATAAACCGATCCCCAGATTTGGGTTGCGGAGCCTCAAAGAGAAGCAAATTTGATCCGATCCGCCTGAAATTTGGTACATGATATTTGTATATGGTCTCTAACAACCGTGCAAAAATTGGTCCACATCGGTTAATAATTATATATAGCCCCCATATAAACCGATCCCCAGATTTGGCTTGCGGAGCCTCAAAGAGAAGCAAATTTTATCCGATCCGCCTGAAATTTGGTACATGATATTGGTATATGGTTTCTAACAACCATGCAAAAATTGGTCCACATCGGTTCATAATTATATATAGCTCCCATATAAACCGATCCCCAGATTTGGCTTGCGAAGTCTCCAAGAGAAGCAAATTTCATCCAATCCGGTTGTAATTTGGAACATGGTGTTAGTATATGATCTTTAACAACCGTGCCAGAATTGGTCCATATCGGTCCATAATTAGATATAGCCCCCATATAAAACATTCTCCAGATTTGACCTCTGGAGCCTCTTGGAAGTGCAAAATTCATCCGATCCGGTTCAAATTAGGAACGTGGTGTTAGTATATGGTCGCTAACAACCATACCAAAATTGGTCCAATCACACAAAAATTGGTCCATATCGGTTCATAATCATGGTTGCCACTAGAGCCAAAAATAATCTACCAAAATTTTATTTCTATAGAAAATTTTGTCAAAATTTTATTTCTAGAGAAAATTTTGTTAAAATTTTATTCGGTTCATAATAAAATTTTCATCATTGTCAAAATTTTGTTTCTATAGAAAATTTTGTCAAAAGTTTATTTCTATAGAAAATTTTGTTCAAATTTTATTTCTGTAGAAATTTTTGTCAAAAATTTCTTTCTATAGAAAATGTTGTCAAGATTTTTATTTCTATAAAAAATTTTGTGAAAATTTTATTTCTATAGAAAATTTTGTTAAAATTTTATTTCTGTAGAAAATTTTGTCAAAATTTTATGTCTACTTTGTCAAACTGAATTATATAAGTATTGGATCGATCTTTTTTGATTTAATATATACCACGTATGGACTTACATACAATTTAGAAGATGGTGTTAGGAGGTTTTAAGATACTTTGCCATCGGCAAGCGTTACCGCAACTTAAGTAATTCGATTGTGGATGGCAGTGTTTAGAAGAAGATTCTACGCAATCCATGATGGAGGGTACATAAGCTTCGGCCTGGCCGAACTTACGGCCGTATATACTTGTTTTTTATTAAGAAAACATTTTTTTACTTTAAGTATCCGTTATAATTTGCATTTTTAAAGTGGCACTTGTTTGTACTTGAATAGTTTTATTAATATACAGCGAAAATAAAATGAAAATTAAATAAATGAGATCTGAATCCTAATTTTAATTTTATTGATCCTACATTTAAGGCCAAATAGGTCGCTAAAAAATTTATTTATTTTAAAGAAGCCGTATCTTTGGTTCGGAATCAATATCAAAATCCTTAAGAGAAGGTCAAAATCTTTGGATCCAAGTAAACTTTTTTTTTGTTGAGTCGACCGTACGACTCATACACAAAAAAAAAATCACCAAAATATTTTCAAATAATTAAGTTCCAAAAAATTACTTTATTCAATTAAACTATAATCAAAGTAGAAACAGTACGTCAATTAAGTCAATGATTGATACTTGAATTAATCAAACTAAAAATATTAAGTCAGTTGAGAAAGTGATTGAAAATATTTACGATTTTAATTAAAGAAATAAATTGCGTTTTGTTATAAACACCAATTAAATCTTTAATTGAATAAATGAAAAAAATTAATTGAGATTTGCTAATTAAATCAATTATTTTTTAAATCAACTACTTTTTAATGCCCAAGTAAAACTGTGATAGATGCCTTCATTTTCCTGATTGAAGTTATTTCAATTAAAAAATTAATTGGATCAATTATACTAATTTAATCTTTATAGAGGTCACTCTAAATCACAAATATGTTCTCTCTAAATAATTGAAAGTTGATTTTGCTGTTTTACGGACAGTATGAAAAATATAAATTACCTGGAATCCTATGGTGAATTATAACAGCCTGCAGTGTGATGATTGTGACAGACCGACACAGGAAAATCATCTAAAAATTCCTTCATGATCGGAAATATATTTACAATAAATGGTATGAAATCGATATTTTGATCCTTTACCAAATTAAATTGAATCTTCATTAAGCTCCAATCCTATTTTTTATATGCCTTTTAAAGTATTTCGCTTTATTTTTATGCATTTCTATACTGTATTCTATTAATGATACTGACTATACCACAAATGCCTTGTCCATTTTATTTTTATCCCATATGTGTTCTATGCATCTATGACAGATATCGCCATCTGGGGTGACATACTTCATTAGGTGTTTATTAAATAGACACAACATCAGTTATCCTGCCATATCCTTCAATAAGAATGTTGATCAAAACTACATTACGAATAAATGGAACCTCCTGGCTGCTGTCACTAACACATGCAAATATCTATGATAATTAAATGCCAATTATTTTGTCGAAATGAAATTCATCCGGCAGTATGTGAGTGTTGCAAATTGTTGTTGATGACTTAAAATATCTCAATTAAAAGCAGAGTGAACGCATAAACATAAATATGAATAAATTACCAAAATTAGTTGAATGCAGGTGCATTATCATACTAAAAACCAATTGCCGAAGGTTTTAGTTTGTCGCATATCACTGGATATTTTATTGCTCACAAAACATTAAGGTGGATAAGCTTTTATGAGGACAGTAAATGTTGTGGCATTTGAAATTTGGAATGAAAATATTGCCATGTTTTTATTAATTTGTAATGGATAAATTTTATGAAAATCTAGTACTAATCCTAAAATGGAATTTTGTTTTCTTTACACATAAACAACTATTAAAAAGTTTACGGATTAGAGCCTGCCATAAAAAATATCAATGATGGACAAAATGGTTCGACAAAAACTCGTCTAGAAATTGGAAATCTGTACATGTTATGATTACCTAAACATACACTGAGGCTAAAAATCTCTTGTTCTTAAAATAGGTTTTTGCTTAACCAATACCAACCTTATTAGCGTAAAGACAAAAACTTTGGTACTGGGCAAGCTTTTTTTCAGTATGCATTATGAAATATCTCACGATTTCCATCTACACTGAACAAAATATTGTCATGAGGTCAAAGATTTCATGTCTTTAAAATATGAATGCAAATTTTGCTTAGCATAGAAGACGCCTTTCTCTAATATAAAATATTCACAAGATTTTCTATAGAAATAAAATTTTGATAAAATTTTCTACAGAAATAAAATTTTGACAAAATTTTCTATAGAAATACAATTTTGACAAAAATTACTAAATATTACTAAATATGTGTTTTACGTCGAATTGCAGTAATATCGTAATAATGGACGTATTTGTTTGCCAATGTAATTGACGATAAATTGAATGTAAGTGAAACTTGTACGGAAAAGGAAAGAATGTACACACAAAAAAAGTCTGATTCAATCACGACATTAATTGATTCAATTAAATTTTTAATTGAAATGTCTTCAATTACAGAAATGATAGTATCAATTAAAAAATTAATTGAAGGTCAATTAAAAAATTAATTGATCCAAATAAAAAATTAATTGATACTATTAATGTTTGTGATTGATTTTTGTTTCAATTAAAAAATTTGTTGAATCAATTAAATTTTTAATTGAATATTTTTTTAAAACTCAATTAAGATTTTAATTGAAAAAAATTTCGTGAAATTTTTTTCTGTGTATGCTAAGATTATGTATTTCCATATTATATTGTTGCCAGATCCAATAAAAAAATCATCCCTGATAATGCTGGAAATAATCCCATCGAAACGTTGAGTGAAAATAATGGAATAATTCAATATTTGTTTTATTCGCACTCAACAATTACCTTGAAAGCCAAGAGAAAATATATACAGAGAAATTAAAAATTCTTATAGAAATTTTGACAAAATTTTCTATAGAAATAAAATTTAGAAAAAATTTTCTAAGAAATAACATTTTGCAAAATAAGATTTTTGGTATTTTTTTTCAAAATTTTGGTAGATTATTTTGAACTTGGCAATCGTGAGTGGGAGACGTTTATTTCGTTATTGTAATAAAAAAATGTGAAAACTCTATTTCTTGGAAATTATACAATATTAATATATTTCAATTTTTCAATTCTATTTGCAGAATGAGGTCAACCTTCTAAATGGTATGTAGACTATAATAAATCTAATTAAAAATTGTGTATAATTAAAATACTTTGAATAGACAAAATCCAGAAGTGTACTCCCACGGGACTAGACATTTACCATATAATAAAAACCTACCAAAGGGTCATACATTTGAAATTGCATTAAAAACACTATACAAATACAGAGAAAAAATTCCATATATGACAAGGACCCATTCCAAAAGGATATACAGGAAAATAGCTATGCAAGAATCAGACACAGACACAAGTAGAATATGCAAAATATACAAATATGACAGGTATCCACTTAAACTAAACTACTCGGATACGTACAAGTGAAATCCTTTGCTTATTTAAGGATCAAGCTTTAGGATCAACTTTTCCAAGAGTAAAGAGTACGCATTTGTGTCTGTAAGTACCTTCATACGCATCCAAATGCAAATGTATGACAATAGGAAGATGGAACTTAAATAAGATGTTGCTACCTAGCTACTTAGACAAAGGATACTCTACGTCTACGTCTATCCTATGTTGAGTGGGGTTATTTGAGAGAGACTATGTGGTTGTGTGTGTGTATGTGTGGGGAACTGTGTGTTTTGCGTAAAATAAATCGGATTGATGGGCTCAGATAACATCACAATGAGCTACCAAATCCCCATGTAGACAACATAAACGACATCTTTAGATTCCTTGATATGGAAGTCTTGTGAGAATTTCACTTCAAAGTAAAAGATGTAGATTTTCCACCATTTCCCTCTTGCAAATTCAATGATACTTTGCATTTCCTCTCTTCCGCGTTTGACTTTTTCTTGATACAAGCAAACGGTTTTTTGTATGTCTTCGTCATTTGCTTCCCTTGGATTGTAGAGAACAGGTGTATTGGGGTGAAATGAAAAGTTGGGGCATAATTTTAAACTTCAACCATGTATACTTTACTCCGGAAACCCACTTGGCCAATGATTTGATGCCCTTAAAATACAAATGCGAACTCTGCTTAGCATACAAGACTCATTTCTCTAATATAAAGTTTTTTTCTTGTCCAAAAGTCGATAAACCTTTCAATGAAGTCGTTTTGTGCTTATAGTTAAGTGATACGACTTAAATTTTGTTTGAATAAGGTCAATGTGGCTTTAATAATTGCGAATTTTCTTTAAAATTATTGAAATCGTCTTTAAGACTTTTTTCACAAAGCAAAAAGGTGTTTTACTTGAGACAGAACATAGTTTCTACTTGAAGTAGAGTCAGAATTTAGAAACTAAAGTTGTCGTTAATACGTGTTTAAAGGATAGCACACGAAGGTTAGGTTAGGTTAGGTTAGGTTAGGTTAAAGTGGCAGCCCGATTAAGATTCAGGCTCACTTAGACTATTCAGTCCATTGTGATACCACATTAACTAAAAGTACCTATTACATATGGGCACTTCTAGTTTTAACCGCTGAACCTTCTTGATTATTTTTCTTTGTTGAACCAACCAGATTGTTCCAAAAATATTAGCAGACTGCTTAAGTTAACGTTTTCCAGATCCGCCAGTAATCTGAAGCTATATGCTCCTAAAAGTTGCTTGCGCTTTACACAAAATGCAGGACACTCACACAAGAGGTGTTTAATTGATTCTTTTTCCTCCGCATCATGACAGCTCATACAATAGTCATTATACTTCGCGCCAATAGTTTTTGCAAAATCTCCTATCAGGCAGCGACGCGTTATAGCAGATATCAGGAGTGATATCTGACGTCTCGAGAACATTAGCATATCTAGTGTGCGGTTTAAGTTGAAATGGGGCCATATTTGCTTGGTGTCGTTACAACCCTTGCAATTCTCCCATCGAACATTTGCCATCCTAACAGCCTTCTCACGCAGCATGAGCTTGCAGGTAGCTAGGGGCATACCAACAAATTCTAGTTCCCCTGGAATATGTAAGGTAGTCCCTAGCCTTGCCAACTCATCGGCTTCGCAGTTCCCCGGTATGTTCCTATGGCCAGGCACCCATATTAGGTGAATATTGTACTGCTCAGCCATCTCCTTGAGAGATTTGCGGCAATCGATGGCCGTTTTCGAGTTGAGGAACACAGAGTCCAAGGATTTTATTGCAGGTTGACTGTCTGAGTATATATTAATGCCCACATTTTTTGGAACATTACTTCTCAGCCAATTCGCCACCTCTCTTATTGCTAATATTTCAGCCTGAAAAACACTACAGTGATTAGGTAATCTTTTCGCTATTTGAAGTTCCAAATCATTAGAATATACTCCGAAACCCACTTGTCCATCCAATTTGGAGCCATCAGTGTAGAAATCTATATATTCTTTATTCCCCGGGGTCTGTGTGCACCACGCCTCACTATTGGGGATTAGAGTCTCAAACTTTTTGTCGAAAAGTGGACTCGCCAAAGTGTAATCCACTACGTTAGGCACATCTGACATTGTTTTGAGGACAGAACTGTGACCGTAACCTTTTTCCGACCACAGCGATAGTTCGCGCAACCGCACAGCCGTTGTTGCAGCTGACTGTTTGGCCAAAATGTCTAAAGGCAATAGAGCATGACATTAAGGGAATTTGTTCCTGTCTTGCTGAATGCGCCTGAAATACACAAACACGCCATACGCTGAACTTTATCTAAACCAGTCGGTTTCTGAAGTGCCGGCCACCAGACTACAACACCATATAGCATTATAGGTCTAACCACTGCCGTGTATAGCCAATGCACAATTTTTGGTTTTAGTCCCCACTTTTCCCCTATTGCCTTTTTGAACGAGTACAAAGCTACAGTTGCCTTCCTCGCCCTTTCTTCAATATTAAGCTTAAAGTTCAGCTTCCTGTCCAAAATAACGCCAAGGTATTTTGCACAATCACCAAAGGGAATTTCAATATCCCCTAAGGAAATAGGCCTAACCGTGGGAGTTTTGCGATCTTTGCAGTACATGACTAATTCTGTCTTTGCGGGATTTACCCCAAGACCATTGTCTTTCGCCCATTTTTCAGTCATCCGGAGGGCCCTCTGAATAATATCTCTGATTGTGGATGGGAATTTTCCCCTGACTGCCAGAGCTACATCATCTGCGTATGCCACCACTTTTATCCTTTCTTTTTCTAGAGTAACCAGAAGGCTATTTATAGCAACATTCCAAAGAAGAGGTGATAGAACTCCTCCTTGGGGAGTGCCTCTGTTCACATACTTTTGTATGTTTGCTTGTCCTAGTGTGGCTGAAATACGTCTCTTCATTAGCAGTTCGTCTAACAGCCTGAGTATACATGGATCAACATTCAGAGTTGTCAGTCCATTTAATATCGAGCTCGGATGGACATTATTGAACGCCCCTTCGATGTCTAGAAACGCCACGATTGTGTATTCTTTGACAGATAGTGAGCTTTCAATAAAGCTGACTAGTTCATGTAGTGCGGTCTCAGTAGACCTGCCCTTCGAGTATGCATGCTGTCGTTTCGAGAGCAAACCTGAATCGATGCTAGTTCTAAGATAAATATCTATCATCCTCTCCAGAGTCTTAAGTAGGAATGAGGATAAGCTGATTGGTCGGAAATCCTTCGCCCTCGAGTGAGAGGCTTTTCCCGCTTTAGGTATGAAGACGACTTTTGTTTCCCTCCACTTTCCTGGGATATATGATAAGTTGATACATCCTTTATATATCACCGACAACCAGGGGATAATTTTGTCAGTTACAGCTTGTAACTCCGCCGGAGTAATTCCATCAGGTCCAGGGGATTTGAATGGTCCAAAGCTATTTAGCGCCCATCTTATTCTAGTTTCCGATACAATTTCCTCGACAGGAAACGACCGCTGAGCAACTGTGGCACCGCCAGTACATGGTTCAACCGTCTGATTTCCAGGAAAATGTGTTCCAATAGTACCTCCAGCGTCTCCTCACTGGACGTTGTCCAATTGCCCTCCGATGTTTTAATGAAACCTGGAGCGGAGTTGGTGGATGCTAGAACCTTCCGTAGTCTGGAAGCCTCGGACGTATTCTCAATACTGCTGCAGTAATCATTCCAAGAGTTATGCTGAGCCTTTCTCAGTTCTCGCTTGTATCCTCTCAGAATCTTCTTGTAAGCGTCCCAGTCCTCAGAAGCTCTGGTGGACTTTGCCTTGTTAAAGAGCTTCCTGCAGGATTTCCTCATATTACTTAATTCCGTAGACCACCATGGTGGTCGATGTTTCCCCCTTGGCTTTCCTCTAGGGCATGCAGCTTTCAGTGAGATGTTGAAGGCCTTAGTAATCCGCTCCACTGCGTATTCGATATCTTGCACATTTCTCATATTTGTCTCTGTTATTTCCGGTATCATCATATTGAACGATTCCCTATACCTATTCCAGTCAGCTTTCCTAACATTTGGCGGAAATATGATCTTGGTGATATGAACATCAAATTTGAAACTGATGTAGCGATGATCTGAGAAGCTGTGTTCACTTAAAACCTGCCACTCAGATATCATTTCATTCAGTTCTTGCGAGGCCAAGGTGATGTCCAAAACCTCTTGCCTGTTTTTAGTAACAAGGGACATCTCCCTTGTTGCAAACTACCAGATTAGTACGCAAAATAAACTCTATTAGCGACTCTCCCCTTGCATTAGTATCACTACTTCCCAATATACTATGATGTGCATTCGCATCGCATCCCATAATGAGTTTCGTCTTTGTTTTCCGTGACTCCTCCACTAAGGTCTTAACGGCATATGGAGGCATCTCCCTGTCATGTCCCATGTAGACCGAAGATACCCAATATTTGCATTTGGCTATTTCTAAACTGGCAACGACAGTGTCTGTATTGCACATTGAAGGAAGCAGAAACAAATTGAGCTCGTTTTTAGCAATTATACAGGCTCGATTTACATCATTACCACTATACTGCAATAGTTTGAACCCCGGAGTACTTAATTCACATATTTTGTTTTTATAAACATATGGTTCTTGAATAAGAACTATATCTATGTCCCCTTTCATCAGGAGAACTTTTAAGGCAGCACATGCAGCCTTACAATGATGAAGATTTATCTGGAGGATCCGTAGGACCATCGAGATTTTCAACAACCGTCACATCAGCCGCTTCAATCGAGTCATCAAGAATGTCCTCTTCAGAGATATCGGTGACTCTCGCAATAACCATAGGTTCAACTTTGGTGAGTTCTGAGGCAGTAGAAGCCTCCTCACGCATACAGTATCTATCCATGTCTTCAAATGTCTTGGTAGACGAAGATAAAGTTAAAAAAAAAAAAAACAAGTATGTACGGCCGTAAGTTCGGCCAGGCCGAATCTTATGCACCCTCCACCATGGATTGCGTAGAAACTTCCACGAAAGACTGTCATCCACAAATTTCAGCTCACTCGCATGAAATTTGCTCCTCCAAGAGGTTCCAAAACCAAATCTCGGATCGGTTTATATGGGGCTATAAATGATTATGGACTGATGTGGATTTGATTTTGGCATGGTTGTTAAATATCATATACTACCACCACGTACCAAATTTCAACCAGATCGGATGAATTTTGCTTCTCCAAAAGGCACCGAAGGTCAAATCTGGCGATCGGTTTATATGGGAGCTATATATAATTATGGACTGATAGGAACTAATTCCTGCATGGTTGTTGGATACCATATACTAACATCACGTACCAAATTTCAACCGAATGGGAAGAATTTTGCTCTTCCAAGTTGGTCCGGAGGTCAAATCTGGGGATCGGTTTATATGGGGCCTATATATAAATATGGACCGATATCGACCAATTTTTGCATGGGTGTTTGAGGCCATATATTAACATCATGTACCAAATTTCAACTGAATCAGATGAATTTTGGTCTTCAAAAAAGGCTCCGGAGGTCAAATCTGGTAATCGGTTTATATGGGGACTATATATAATTATGGACCGATATGGACCAATTTTTGCATGGTCATTAGAGACCACATACTAACGGATCGGATGAAATTTGCTTCTCTTAGAGGCTCCGCAAGCCAAATCGGGGGATCGGTTTATATGGGGGCTATATATAATTATGGACCGATGTGAACCAATTTTTTCATGGTTGTTAGAGAACATATACTAACACCATGTACCAAATTTCAGGCAGATCGGATGAGATTTGCTTCTCTTAGAGGCCTCGCAAGCCAAATCTGAAGGTCCGTTTATATGGGGGCTATACGTAAAAGTGGACCGATTTCACCCATTTGCAATACCACCTGACCTACATCAATAACAACTACTTGTGCTAAGTTTCAAGTCGATAGCTTGTTTCGTTCGGAAGTTAGCGTGATTTCAACAGACGGACGTGCTCAGATCGACTCAGAATTTCACCACGACCCAGAATGTATATACTTTATGGGGTCTTAGAGCAATATTTCGATGTGTTACAAACGGAATGACAAAGTTAATATACCCCCCATCCTATGGTGGAGGGTATAAAAAACAAATTAAATCAATTAAATTTTATTACCTAGAATCAAGTATGCAAAACTCAAATTTAAAAAAAAAATTGTGTCTTCAAAGTATTCTCACTTCAATTTTCCGCTTTTTTTTTCAGTGCGATCATTTTGTTTGTTCACACACTGCTCAATTTGAAATTGGTCACTTTCATGCCAGCGAAGCAACTCCTTGGCTCTTTCCAGTCTAACTTTTTCACTGTTCCATATGTGTTGCATTCGTCCTCGCGATATGTTCAGCTCAGATCACTTCAGCGTGGATTTCGATCAAATCTAAATTTTTGGATCATTTCTGGTGTTGTTACAGTTCTCTTTTCGTGGTCTGAAAGTAACCCTTTGGAGCCGTATTAGTTACCCTGAGTCTACTCTATTCTAATCTTTATAATATGGATCCCTTATATGAATAAAGATAATTACACTCAGTACACCCTATACACTTTTCATCCTTGGCCCAGCCAAAACAAATACCATTCCCCTTCCCGATCTTACCGATTATATTTCTTTCACGTATCTATGTCATTCATAAAAGGAATTTCCTTGTATAATTTAATAACTTGAATATATGCTCTCTTCAGGGAATTGTCGATAAATGTTTATATTGGATTGAATTGTAATTCCCCATTCTGCTGAATCGAAGTTGACGCTGGCTTATATTCTTGAGTGGTTTCCATCTTCATGCTAAAAAGTCAATAAGGCTGAATTTTAGTGTGATTTCGTTTAGTCTTACTAAACATTCAGTATTTGTTCCATTGGCAATCAAGGATATTGCCAAGGCGTAGTGAATTGCAAAAACGCAAACGGTGAAACGCAATTTTCGCAATAGCGTCCTACAAAATGGCAAACATGGGAAATCCATTGAGACAATGTCAAAATTGTGTGGTCTTAAGTTCTTCGCATTTGTGTCACCAGTAGCAGATAATAACCATTGAGGGCAATTGTTGAGAGTCTGTTATGGTTTCAAATGGAATAAGGTAATGATGATGTCATTTGGGTCATTAATGTCAGGAAAATTTTATATAAGGTGCATTAAATGGAAATTCAATATTTTTCAAATAAATAGCGTTATTTATCTCGCGATCGTGTTCCACTAGATGGTGTTATAATGAGGAAAAGTAGTGTAACACAATGGCAACATATTTTTTGCAAAACGAAAATGCCCTTAGAAAGACGACATTAATTAAGTTAAAAAAGTTGTCCTAAAATTTTATACTCTCCATGTTATACTAACATTCCGTTTGTAACACATTGAAATATTGGCCTCAGACCCCAATTTCAACTATCGTTTAAAGTTGGTACAAGTAGTTGTTATTGATGTAGGTCGGATGGTATTGCGAATGGACCATATAAACGAATCCCCAGATTTGACTCGCGTGTCCTCTTGGAGGTCAAATTCCATCCAATCCAATTGAAATTTGGTACGTGATGAAACTATGTGTCCTCAACAGACCAAAACTGGTCGATACTGTTTAAAAATTACATATAGTCTTAAAATAAACCGCCCGCAAAGATTTGACTTGATTTGACTGAAGTCTTATTGGAAACAATATTTTTGTAATTAACATGGCCGCCATCCAAAATAATTTTTAGATTTGTAGGATAGTTGTTTGTTTCAATTTTATACTGATAAAAAAACAAGCCCGGTTACAAAGATTTTGTCTACACTAATGGTTTTGGTATTAATTCCGAGCCAAAGAAGCAGAGAATTGAAGTAAGAACAAATTTAAGACACAATTCTCTTTTAAATTTAAGTTTTGCGTTGCGTTGATTCTAGAAAAAAAAAATTATAATATATTCGTTTTTTTCAGATTTTTTCTTCATGTGCATCAGAGTCCTTTAAAATCATGTTAACGACTTCTTAAATTTCCAAATTGAAACTCGAAGTAGAAATTATGCTTTGTTCGAAGTAAAAAACCTTTAATGTATTGAAAAAACGTTTCTTATTTTAACCGCTTGTTTGCTTTGTATTTAGTCAAGATGCAAAAAGTTATCAAATTTAAAGATGATTTCATTAATTTTGAAGAATTTTTCAGAATTATTAAAGCCAAGTTGACCTTAGATAAACAAAATTTTCTTTTATTTTAGGATACCTAATTTTAAATCGAATCACTAAGCTTTAAGAACAAAACGACTTAATTGAAATGTTTGTCGACTTTTAGACAAGGAAAAATTCGGATTCCTATTATAAGGACATGAAATCTTTGACGTCATGACAATATTTTTTCAGTGTAGAGGGAATATAAAATTTTTGTAGACGCTTTCAAGAAAATCGAATGAGAATGCCGCGGGTTCATATTATTTTAGATCTAAATTCTGTGGATAATTTTAACCAGTACGTATGGGGGCTTTTCGACTTCGGCATTTGGCCAAAACTCGATAATCGCTCACGAATCGGCCTTCGGCGTCCAGAGGCTGATTAACCGAAGCCGAAGCTTTTTGAATAATTTATGTTATATTGAATTGTCCCAATATTGAATTTTACTCAGCTAGTTTGCTAAAATTGAGCTAATAACGTATTTACAAAATACGTTATTAGCTCAACTTTAAATAAAAATTTTTATTGTATTGACAAGAAAATTCGTTGATATTTGTTTGTGTGCACAAATAAAAAGTAACAAATAAAATACAAAACAAGTATATACAGCAGTAAGTTAGGCCGGGCCGAATCTTAAATACCCACCACCATGAACCAAATATTAGGGTTTCCTTTGAAATTTCAGGAGGGCTTGAGGACTTGAGGACACTTCCCGAAGATAAATTTAAAAATTTCACCTATGAGGACTATATTAGATTCTGGATTTATAAGAACCATTTTTGTTTGAGTTTTAGAGGAATCATTAACATCTCTTGTAAGTGTGCAAGAAAATTATAAAATAGGGTCTTTATTTGAAATCTTAAATCTGTAGATTTTCACCCGAGAAATAAAATCTGGAAATTTTACATTGAGTTTCAAGCAATTTTCATGATCAGTGCGCCTTCTATACCCTCAAGAAGTGAAGTCGGTCTATATGGAGGCATTACCAAAAGGACCGATAAAAACTTAATCCGATACACGGTTTTGTGAGCCTAAAATACCAGATTATTTACAATTTCAAGCAAGTCGGATAAAAACTACGGTTTCTAGAAATCCAAGGAGTTAAATCGGGAGATCGTTCTTATGGGGGCTATACTAAAATATGGACCGATATTCACCGTTTTCGGCACACCTCTTTATGGCCCGAAAATACCTCTAGATTTCCAATTTCAGGCAAATTGGATAAAAACTCCGGATTCTAGAAGCTCAAGAGGTAAATTCGGGATATCGGTCTATGTGGGGGCTATATCAAAACATGGACCGAAACTCACCATTTTTGGCACACCTCTTTATGGTCATAAAATACCTCTAGATTTAAAATTTCAGGCAAATTGGATAAAAACTACGATTTATATAAGCCCAAGACCCCAAATCGGGAGGTCGGTTTATATGGGGACTATATCAAAACCTGGGCCGATATAGCCCATCTTCGAACTTGACCTGCCTACAGACAAAAGACGAGTTTTACATTTCAGCACGATTGCTTCATTATTGAATATTGTAGCGTGATTACAACAGACAGACAGACAGACGGACAGACGGACATCGTTATATCGTCTTAGAATTTCTCCCTGATCAAGAATATATATACTTTATATAGTCGGAAATCGATATTTCGATGTGTTACAAACGGAATGACAAACTTATTATACCCCCGTCACCATTCTATGGTGGTGGGTATAAAAATATTAGAAATATAAAGCTAGAGCAATTTTGATGCAAAAGAGCATTTATCGGGCGATACATATGTATTCGAGATATAGGACAATTTGAGTAATATTTGCAATTTTTGAAACATTCTACATATATATGGCGTACATATATATGGGAGCTATATGGAAATATGAATCTATTTTGACCAAATTTGACATGCATACTTAGAATAATAATCCTGCTATCTTAGCAAAAAAAAAAACGTAAATGGGAGAATAGTTTTGGCCTCCGTGGTCATATGGGTGTAAATCGGGCGAAAGATATATATGGGAGCTATATCTAAATCTGAAGCGATTTCAACCAAATTTGGCACACTTAACGATACTATTAAACGTACTCCTTATGCAAAATTTAAAGCAACTCAGGCCAAAACTCTGGCTTTTGTGCTTAAGTGCAAATCGGACGAAAGATGTATGTGGGAGCTATATCAAAATCTGAACCGATTTGAACCAAATTTGGCACCCTTAACGATACTATTAAACGTACTCCTAGTGCAAAATTTGAAGCAAATCAGAACAAACATCTGGCTTTTGTGGCCATATTAGTCAAAATCGGACGAAAGATATATATGGGAGCTATATCTAAATCGGAACCGCTTTGGCTGATATTTTGCATATCTTACGAAAACCCCAAAATATTTGGCTGCCCGAGGAAATTTGAGGAAATACGTTAATAATGACCAGATTGGTGATAAATATATATGGCAGCTATATCTAAATCTGAACCGATTTTTTTCAAAATCAATAGCGATTGTCTTTGAGCCCATGTAAAACTCTGTGCCAAATTTCAGGACGATCGGACTTAAACTGCGAGCTGTACTTTGCACACCAAATTATATATACAGACAGACGGACGGACATACAGACAGATGGACATCGCTAAATCGACTCAGAATTTATTTCTAAGCCGATCGGTATACTAACGATGGGTCTCAGACTTTTCCTTCTTGGCGTTACATACAAATGCACAAACTTATTATACCCTGTACCACAGTAGTGGTGAAGGGTATAAATATAGTCTAAAAGCGTTAAATCGAACGATCTAGGAAACCAATCGTACAAAAAAAAAATAGTCTAAACGTGTTAAATCGAACGATCTAGGAAACCAAAAGACCGGTCCCGAACCTGAAATAAAATGTTCATCGGACTCGCTTCTCAAAAACTCCATTGTTACGCGTACTATGTGCACGTGATGCCGTTTTATTGAAACCGAATGTCATGGAAATTAAGGTTTTATATTTTGGGTCAAAAAAAGGTGGATATCATTTCACCGTAGCGCTTACCATATATACGTTACGTTACGATTCGCATCATCTTTGAAGATGTGCGGCCTAATTATGCCACCAGCTTAAACCGATGATTGATGATCATCATTAACACAGGCCGATACAGCTGCGTTATTGTCTTCAGTTCACACTCAACGTAAGCGTATTGTTGGTTTAATGTCCAACAATGCAAATTTGGTGCAAAATTTAGTGTCAATAGCCTCCTCAGTGGGTCGATTAAAATGGCAAAAAAAGGAAGACGCCAGCGATGAACTTTCACTGATTGACAGTGAAACACGAACAAAACGTTCGTCAGCTGTGTTGCCAAAAATATATATAGCTAAAAAATCACCCTGTACCACTGGATTTCCATGAAATCCACTGGATTCCATGAAAATCAGATAAAAGTAGCAGCATATGTGCTCAGAAGTTAAATAGATGTATCGTTTTATATAGGGACTATATCAAACCTTCACACGTAGCCTGCCTGCAGACAAAAGGCGAGTTTGTGTGCAAAATTTTAGCACAATAGCTTATTTATTGGGAGCTGTATTGTGATTATAACAGAGGTACTAGAATTTACCCTGATCAAGAATATATATGTGGTTTATATAGTGGGAAATCGATATTTTAATGTGTTACATAAAAAACTTATTAATTTCGTTACTGAAGCTGAGAAAATATATTTTCTGTGTAGAAATGGACAACATCAAATTTAAATATTTTAAAAGGAAGTCAAAAGATATGAGAATAAAGTTAAAATTTGAGTTATTGAATTTGTTCCAGTATACTAAAAAAATATGTGTACTCGTATATCATTTTGGCAATTTACTTTATTCCCTAATCCAAATTCCATAAAGTTTTTATGGTCTCAAAAAACACTTTCCAAAGATTATTGCTTTTAAGATGTTCTTACACTTAGGTAGATTGATTTTTATTTGTAGTTTTCATCAACATCATCATCAGAATGACCAATGGATTATACCTGCTAACATCGGCACTCTCAAAAGTTCTCTTTTTATGTGTTACTTTAAGTATGGCTAAGTGAGTTCGAGTGAAAACAAAGAGATCCTATGTTATGTATGGGGGTGTATGTGTGTGTGATAAATCTCTTTGTGATTTGTCTTCACTTGTAAAGTGTTTTCGAATGGCACATCAAATAAATCCCACAAAATACACTCACACACATGGATACTCGCAAAGCTTCCGCATAGAACATCGTACACGCAGAGAAGAAACATGATTGTCACAATCATATTCGAAGAGCAAAATAATATGATAAGAGATATTGTAACATTTTCACCTGCAACCATGTTTGCTCAGTAAACATGGTTCTAAGAAAAATAAAATTGTCCTAATCTAAAATGTTATTATATTTATAAAAATAATTTAGTTTGAATCAAAAGACAATGGCCACGATCTAAAATGTTATGATATTCATCAAAAATGTTTTTCTTTCAGTTAAAAGAACATGGTCACAACCTAAAATGTTTTGATCTTTATGAAAAAAAAAAACTTCTTTCGTCATCGAAAAAGAACGTCACTTGAGAAAAGAAAACACAAAATAAACTTTATTTATTTGTTTTTATTTATTTATAAGCTAATTCATTGTTTATTTGTATTTATAATGTCGTGCAAGCAAACATCACATAATTTTACACACTCTATTTTGGTTAAATTTCAACAATATGTAATCAATCAATATTTACGTTGTGCCCATCAAATGTACAAACGCAGGCATCATGTAACTGCAAATAAATTGTACCATAAGAAAAATGCAGAACAAAAACCAGGTAAATTTTTTTCAATTACACTTTCCTTTTTTGTGTGCACATAAAACCACGTGCCTCTTCTGAATAAATAAATTAACACAAAACACAGTAATTCCGTATTCGCCGTCCATTCCAAGCAACAATCAACACGCGACTGACGTGCAAAATGAAAATCGTGTGTACCTACTCAATGTTTTTATAAAATTCTTTTCACTGCAAAAAAGTTAAAACATTAAATGGTCACGAAAAATGTACATGGTCTTTATGGCCATGTAATGGTTCTAGACATGTCTATACCTAACCTATAAAAATATTTTTTCCCTGCAAAAAGTCGAAAAATTGAACGGTCAGGTACATGATTTTCCTGACCATATAATGGACTCAAATTCTATCATTTAAATAATAGAACATGTTTGCAGCATTTGAGAACCATTTAAATGCTTATTGGCAACATATATTTTTCTTTGCTCGAAAATTATTTTTACAAAGACAAAATACATGGTTTTCGCGACAATTACATGCTCTAGATAAGTATTACATAGATGCGGCAACCATGTCCAAACATGTTTTTTCTGTGCGTGTACATACATAAGCGAGTCTCCTCGTCCTTCACAAGTGAATTTCCAGTATTTGAATTTGGTTCTTATTGTACGTGTGAGTATGAGTGTGTGTGAAAAAATATTTACCTTCATCTTAACGAAGCATATAAAAAGAGAAGACGTATGAGCGGTAGAAGTGTGTAATAGATTGACGATGATTTTTGTTGCTGTATTTTATGATTTGATTGGCTTTTTCTATGATTTTCTGTCATCTAATACCCACAGGTTACATCTGCTAACCATAGCCGAAACAGTGGAATGGGTTGGAAAAACGACAACATGACATAGATCCCTAAAATACTTCATGTTAGGATTCCATTTTCTTTTTTGTTATGAAGTCCTTTAGAACAATATGACGTATGTTGACACTTGGCCTTTTGACTTTTTTTTTGTAATTCTAGATTTAGTACCCCATGTGCGGTTAGGGAAGTGAATAATGGCATATGATTGTTGTTGTTGTTTCTCTATTTTGTTTATTGCGACATAATGATTTTATGGCACACATTTTATTGAGGTGTTTCGGTACAACAAAAAGCCAACAACAACGATAACAAAACTCGAAATGGTGCCACAAAAGTTCGTTTATTGACATTAGGAAATGGCTGACGGAAGAAGGAGGATGGAGTTGGTTTTACAATAATTTTGTTGTTTTTTATGTGTTCAAAAATTGTTTTATGATTTGTTTATGTCCCAGATTTGTGTTGTAAACATTTTGTTTCAAATTTAAATCGTTTTATTATGCATGTAATTTTTTTTATTATTTTTTTTTTTTTAATTTCAAACACATGTAAAACCTAAAATATGCATGGAAAAATATTTGTATGGAATGATGGATGAGAGCAACTGAAAGGTTAATTGAAGAACATTTTATATACTCCATCACAGGAATACGTTGGTACACTCATAAAAAGTTTACTTGGATCCAAATATTTTGGCCTTATTTTAGGGATTTTTGGTATTAATTTCGTTCGCAACATGCGACTTCTTTAAAATAATAAACATTTTTTAGAAACATATCTAGCTCTTATTCTATGATCAATCAAATTAAAATTAGGATATAACAGATATAAATAAAGTATTCATACGCAAATAAATGTCATTTTAAATATCATAAAATAAAATTAAAAGTTAAACAAGTATATATGGCCGTAAGTTCGGCCAGGCCGAATCTTATGTACCCTCCACCATGGATTACGTAAACTGAAAAAAAAGCATACTCGGTTCCAAAGATTTTGTCTTTACTTTAAAAAATTTGGTATTGATTCCGAGCCAAAGAAGCGGAGAATACAAGTAAGGATACTTTTAAGACGCAATTCTCTTTTAAATTTAGGTTTTGTGTACTTGCTTCTAGGAAGAAAATTTTAATTTTTCGCTTTCTCAGCTTTTTTTCTTCATATGCTATCAAAGTCCTTTAAAAACGAGTTAACGGCAACTTTATTTTCCAAATTAGGACTCGACTTCCAATTTCTAGTGGATGTTATGTTTGAAGTAAAAAACTTCTTTAAAATAAAGTGTTGAAAAACATGTCCTATATTTGAACGATTTTTTGCTTTGAAGTCAAGATGCCAAAAGACAACAAATTTAAAGACAATTTCATTAAATTTAAAGAATTTTTCTGAATTATTAAAATCAAGTTGACCTTAGCCTATAAATTGTTTCTTTCATGTTAAGATACCCATTTTTAAGTCAAATCACTTAATTATAAGGACAATACGACTTCATTGAAAAGTTTATCGACTTTTGGACAAGGAAAATAACTTTATTTTAGAGAAATGCGTCTTCTATGCTAAGCAAAACTTGTATTCGTATTTTAAAGACATGAAATCTTTGACCTCACGACAATATTTTTTTCAGTGTAGAAACTTCTACGAAAGGCTGTCATCCACAATCGAATTACTTGGGTTTTGGTACCTTAAAACTTCTTAACATCGTTTCTAAATTGTGAGTTAGTCCATACGTCCAAAAATGGTATGTATAGGTACGTCTACAAATAATTACGAATCGATATGGACTTTTGCACGGTACGTAGAGAGCTACAGTTGAAATATGGGGGTCGCTTATATGGGGGCTATATACAATTATGAACTTGATATGGAGCAATTTTTGTGTGATTGGGGATCGATTTATCTGAGGGCTATATATAACTATAGACCAGTATGGAACTAGTTAGGCATGGTTGTTAACGGCCATATACTAGCACAACGTACCAAATTTCAACTGACTCGGATGAAATTTGCTCCTCCAAGAGGCTCCAAAACCAAAGCTCGGGATCGGTTTATATGGGGGCTATATATGATTATGGACTGATATGGACCACTTTTGGCATGGCTGTTTAATATCATATACTACCACCACGTACCAAATTTCAACCAGATCTGATAAATTTTGCTTCTCCAAAAGGCACCGGAGGTCAGATCTGGGGATCGGTTTATATGAGGGCTATATATAATTATGGACTGATATGAACCAATTCCTGCATGGTTGTTGGATACCATATACTAACATCACGTACCAAATTTCAACCGAATCGGATGAATTTAGCTCTTCCAAGGGGCCCCGGAGGTCAAATCTGGGGATCGGTTTATATGGGGGCTATATATAATTACGGACCGACTTCGACCAATTTTTGCATGGGAGTTTGAGGCCATATATTAACACCACGTACCAAATTTCAACCGAATCAGATGAATTTTGGTCTTCCAAGACGCTCCGGAGGTCAAATCTAGTGATGGGTTTATATTGGGGCTATATATAATTATTGACCGATGTGGACCAATTTTTGCATAGTTGTTAGAGACCATATACTTACACCATGTACCAAATTTCAACCGGATCGGATGAAATTTGCTTCTCTTTGAGGCTCCGCAAGCCAAATCGGGGCATCGGTTTATATGGGTGCTATATATAATTATGGACCGATGTGGACCAATTTTTGCATGGTTGTTAGAGACCATATACTATCACAATGTAACAAATTTCAACCAGATCGGCTGAAATGTGCCTCTCTTAGAGGCTCCTCAAGCCAAATCGGGGGATCGGTTTATATGGGGGCTATATATAATTATGGACCGATGTGGACCAATTTTTGCATGGTTGTTAGAGACCATATACTAACTCCATGTACCAAATTTCAGCCAACCAAGATTTATGACTAAATATGCTGATGACATATTTTGCACCATAGATAAAGATGAAGTTAGCAACACATTCACGACACTTAACGCCTTTAATCGACAACTTCAATTCACAATGGAATGTGAAACCGAAGGAAAATTACCTTATCTTGACACTGTTGTTCAAAGACATTAGAATCAATTAATGTTGGATTGATATCAAAAGAAAACCGCATCAGGAAGATAAATTTTCACTCTAATCATCCTCGGCGTATTAAGATCAACACTGCCACCAATTTTATAAATAGGGTTTTAAATATAAACGACGTAAGATATCACAAGACTAACGAGAAGAAAATACGATGGATACTACAACAACAATGACTTCCCCAATGACACAATCAATGATCTAATAAAATACGTGAAAAATAAATGGAACAAGGATCACAACAAACAAGAAGCCACATCCATGGTTTTCAAAAAGACGACATATGTACCGGGATTTTCCGAAAGATTTGAAAAATCAAATATTTACAAAAAGGATAACTACAAATTAGCGCTAAAGTGTAACAGGACGATAAATGACCTATTTAGCAAAACAAAAACCAAGATAAAAATGGAAGACAAATCGAATGAGGTATACAAAATAAAATGCGATGGGAACGAAACCAATCCATGTTCTATGTTGGCAGTGCCAGGTCCAAATTAAAAACTAGACTTTCTGCCCACAAGTCCGACCAAAAGATGAAAAACAAAAAACGGCACTTGCAGCACATTGAAAACTCTAAAATTTTCACAATAGGTTAGGTTAGGTTTAAGTGGCAGCCCGATTAAGTTTCAGGCTCACTTAGACTATTCAGTCCGTTGTGATACCACATTTAACTAAAAGTACCTAGTACATATGGGCATTTCTAATTTTAACCACTGATTATAACTTGAACCACATTCGTTTCGGTGCAAAACGTAACCCTAGAGCTACACAACTTCTGTCATTATTAGTCAAATTACTTACGTCCATATTAATGTGGCATCCTAAATATGTTTCTAATTATTAATGCTGTCAGCGATCTTTAATCCAAAAGCTACAATACAGTCGTTTATACTTTGCAAACAATTTCGTATATATTACACTTTTTAGTACAATCGAAATCGCGATTATATAAATTCCCTTTAAGGGATTTACAATCACATCTGTGCTGATTTAAAGCTAAGTGAATAAAAATACTCTATACATATAAAAACTATATTGAATTTTTATTTAAATAACATAACACATAAAAAAAACAGTATCAAATATTTATGAAAAAATCACAAAAAAGGAAATATGTTCATATATTCATTATACAAATAATTGACACATATGCACATATTAAAAAAATAACAACATGAGGAAAAAATTTGCAAACTTAAGGACCGGTAACAATTGAAAATTCATTAATATTGTGACACAGGATATTACAAATTTACATGGGATATGGAAAAAAATAAGTTGTTTTTTGATTGGTTATTTAGTCACCACAAAAACTAAATCCATAAATGCTCTGATAAAATGTATACAACTCTATGTATATTTAATGTACCTCGATGGACAAAATAATAGCAGTAGTTTTTAAATTAAATGTAATCACAAAAAATGGTTAACTCACCAGTGTAATAAGAACTATATAATTTTATTTTATTTCATGGAAATTAATATGTTTCAGAAAAATACTCCAATATGAGAATGCTTCCTTCGTTTCAATAATTTTTGGTGTACGTTAGTTAAATATACCAAAAAGGAAGAAATAGGTAAAAATTTCCCACTAAAAAATTTCCCACTAAATTATTCAGAACTTCTTACAATTTTTACGTTTTATCAGAAATGCTCCCATCTTGCACTGAAAAAAACATGCCCGGTTCCAAAGATTTTGTCTTTACTCTAATGAGTTTGATATTGATTCCGAGCCAAAGAAGTGGAGAATTCAAAAAAGGATACTTTCTTGAGACACTTTCTTTGACAAAATTTTCTATAGAAATAAAAATTTAACAAAATTTTTTATAGAAATTAAATTTTGACAAAAGTTTCTCTTGAAATCAATTTTTGAGAAATTTTTCTATAGAAATAAAATTTTGACAAAATTTTCAATAGAAATAAAATGTTGACAAAATTTTCTATAGAAATAAAATTTTGACAATATTTTCTATAGAAATAAAATTTTGACAAAATTTTCTATAGAAATCAAATTTTTACAAAATTTTCTATAGAAATCAGTTTTTGACAAAATTTTTTATAGAAATAACAGTTTAAAAAAATTTTCTATAGAAATTAAATTTTGACAAAATTTTCTATAGAAATTAAATTTTGACAAAATTTTCTATAGAAATCAAATTTTGACAAAATTTTCTATAGAAATAAAATTTTGACAAAATTTTCTATAGAAATAAAATTTTGACAAATTTTTTAATATAAATAAAATTTTGACAAAATTTTCTATAGAAATAAAAATTTGACAAAATTTTCTATAGAAATAAAATTTTGACAAAATTTTTTGTAGAAATAAAATTTTGACAAAATTTTCAATAGAAGTAAAATGTTGACAAAATTTCCTATAGAAAGAAAATTTTGACAATATTTTCTATAGAAATAAAATTTTGACAAAATTTTCTATAAAAATCAAATTTTTACAAAATTTTCTATAGAAATCAGATTTTGACAAAATTTTTTATAGAAATAACAGTTTGAAAAAATTTTCTATAGAAATTAAATTTTGACAAAAATTTCTATAGAAATTAAATTTTGACAAAATTTTCTATAGAAATAAAATGTTGACAAAATTTTCTATAGAATTAAAATTTTGACAAAATTTTCTATAGAAATAAAATTTTGACAAAAGTTTCTATAGAAAGAAAATGTTGACAAAATTTTCTATAGAAATAAAATTTTGACAAAATTTTCTATAGAAATAAAAATTTTACAAAATTTTCTGTAGAAATAAAATTTTTACAAAATTTTCTATAGAAATAAAATTTTGACAAAAGTTTCTCTAGAAATCTAATTTTGAGAAAATTTTCTATAGAAATAAAATTTTCTATAGAAATAAAATTTTCACAAAAATTTCTATAGAAATAAAATTTTGAATTTTTCTATAGAAATAAAATTTTGACAAAATTTTCTATAAAAATAAAAATTTGACAAAATTTTCTGTAGAAATAAATTTTTTGTTGTTTTTTATTGCAGCTTAAAACCATATATTGACTAAACTACAAGAGTAGCTTAACCAACAGAAGAAAAGAATGTTTGTCAAATTTATTTGGGCAAAGCCCTATAGACTGCAAGATGGTTGGATGGACGCACGTTTCGGAATTACCACATTCCTCATCAGCAACCTCTACTTGCAGCAAAACTATCAACCAATTATCAGAATAAATTCAGGCAGTTTATTAAACCCAACAAAAACCACACTTGAACCCTCCGAAAAAAGGTTTTACATTGATAGCCGGCTTATGCCGAAATAAATTTATTTCGGCATAAGCCGGAAACGTGCGTCCATCCAACCATCTTGCAGTCTATAGGGCTTTGCCCAAATAAATTTGACAAACATTCTTTTCTTCTGTTGGTTAAGCTACTCTTGTAGTTTAGTCAATATATGGTTTTAAGCTGCAATAAAAAACAACAACAATGCTTAAAGAACAAAACCAACAATAACAAAACAAAACAAATGGAAAAAGAAGAGGAGGCACGCTCAAAATAAACCCAGCCATGTGAATTCAAATCGATGATTTGACAGTTGCATAGGAAAAGAGATATGTTTGTTTCGAATTTATTTCGGCATAAGCCGGCTATCAATGTAAAAACTTTTTTCGGAGGGTTCAAGTGTGGTTTTTGTTGGGTTTAATAAACTGCCTGAATTTATTCTGATAATTGGTTGATAGTTTTGCTGCAAGTAGAGGATGCTGATGAGGAATGTGGTAATTCCGAAACGTGCGTCCATCCAACCATCTTGCAGTCTATAGGGCTTTGCCCAAATAAATTTGACAAACATTCTTTTCTTCTGTTGGTTAAGCTACTCTTGTAGTTTAGTCAATATATGGTTTTAAGCTGCAATAAAAAACAACAACAATGCTTAAAGAACAAAACCAACAATAACAAAACAAAAGAAATAAAATTTTCACAAAATTTTCTAAAGGAATAAAATTTTGACAAAATTTTCTATAGAAATAAATTTTTGACAAAAATTTCTATAGGAATAATATTTTGACAAAATTTTCTATAGAAATAAAATGTTGATAAAATGTTAAATTTTGGTTTTGCGTACCTGCGATTCTAGGGAGCGAATTATAATTTTTTCCAGCGGTTTTTCTTCATATCATATTAAAGTCCTTTAAAAACGTGTTAGAGAAAACTTTAATTTTAAAATTCAGACTAGGCCACTAGAAGTAGAAATTATGCTATGTTTCAGGTAAAAACGTCTTTAAAATAAAGTGTTGAAATACATGTTCTATTTTTGAACACTTTTGCAATTTCATTAATTTTGAAGCATTTTTCTTATTAAAGTCAAGTTGACCTTAGCCAAAAAAATTGTTCATGTTATGGTACCGATTTTCAAGTCGAATCACTTAATTATAAGGACAAAACGACCTCATTGAAAAGTTTATCGACTTTTGGACAAGGAAAAAAAAATTCAGAGAAATGCGTCTTCTCTGCTAAGCAAAATTTGCATTCTTATTTTAAGGACTTGAAATCTTTGGCCTCAAGGCAATATTTTTTCAGTGTGGACTAGTTTTCCAATTTTTTTCCTTCAAACTAAGAAATTTTCTTTAATGAATTCATTTATCATCTAATAAATTTTCTTAAATGTGTTTTGCTAAAAATTTTTAAACGAAACAATTTTGATTATGAGTTTCAACCGGCTTTAATAAAGAGACCAATTTTTTTTCTCATACATTAATTAGAATTTTTTCTGTTGTATTTGTTTTTATACTTACACCATAAAACGTTGGTATACTAACTTGGTCATTCCGCTTGTAACACATCGAAACATTGGTCCAAGATACCACATAGAGTAAACATATTCCAGATCGTGGGAAATTTCGAGTCGATCTAGCTATGTCCGTCCTTCCGCCCAGACGACTACCCAACCTACCTTGGATGTTGGTACATGTAGCTGTTGTATCGGACCACTTTTACATATATAACCGCCACATACACCGATCCCCATATACGATTTCCGGAGTCTCTTGGGAAAGGAAATTTCATCCGGTTGTAATTTGGTAAATGATGTTAGTATATGTCCTGTAATAATCACGCAACAATTCTTCCATATAGTTCCATAATAATATATAACTCTCATATAAACCGATTACCAGAGTTGACTTCCGGAGCATTTTGGAAAAGTAAATTTCATCCGATCTGGATTAAATCCGGTACGTGGTATTAGTATATGTCCTCCAGTAATCATGCAAAAATTGCCATTGATTAACCGATACCCCGAGTTGACTTCCGAAGTCTCTTGGAGGACTAAATTTCATCTGATCCGGAAGAAATATGGCCCTCAAATTACCATGCACAAATTGGTACATATCGGTTCATAATTATTCATAGCAGAGTCCGATAAAGAAATAAGGTTGCTTATGTAGGTATCTGCTCTGCTTTTTTATATTCGAGGATTAAATGTCATCCGATCTGGCTTAATTTTGGTACGTGATGTCAGTTTGTGTTTTCCAATAATATATAGCCCAAATATAAACCGACCTTCAAGATATGACTTCTGGAGCCTTATAAACGAACAAATTTCAACCGATCCGGCTAAAATTTGGAACTCTACCGTGCAAAAATTGGTTCATATTGGTTCTATAATCCGATCAAGAACTAATGTGGCATAGACTCCATATAGACAAACTTACAATTTTGAAGACAATGTTAAGTAGTTTTTAACCCTTTCACTGCCGATGTCCACTTAGAAGGACATTCGCAAAAGACATCAAAATTCTATTTTCCCACTTAGTTTCGATTTATTTCTCGATGTTATTTTAAAGTAGTGGCTTTAATCTAACTAAGCTATAAATATTTTCCATATTGGTGAGCATAAAAATACATTTTTATAAACTTCTTTAACAATAAACGAAAAATATGAAAATTTGAGACAATTTTTCTACTGTATGTCTTTAGTAAATTGACATTTATACAAAAATTGATAATTGATAATTTTTGGGTTCTTTTTTGTATTTTTTCTCACACTTTGAAAAACATTATAGACCAAATAGCGCTTCTTTTCGTAAGGCCATTTGGTCACAATTCAAGAATCAAATTTTCAGAACAAACTCATATAGCTCTTGAAGTAATTGAGGTAGGATCTCAACATGACAATTTTTGTTTTACATGCTGTTAGTACTAGTAAAAACAAGCGAAAAATTAAAGTTTTTATCCTTAGGTTTATTTCGGTAGTGAAAGGGTTAAGATTCCTTGCCATTGGCAATTGTTACCACAACCCAAGTAATTCGATTGTGGATCATAGTCTTTAGCAGAACTTTATATCCAATTCATGGTGGAAGGTATATAGGATTCGGTCTGGCCGAACTTTCCGTTATATACATTTGTTTTTCTGTAGATTTGTTAATATTACTGACTTCTCTATACCTTCAATAAGTTTTTCTCCACATTAATTCTGAAATCACTTTCATATTTCTGATCGGGCCACTTCAGTAAAACGTCAACACATGCACCACCCTCTCCCATATGATTTGGATATAAAATCCAATTATGTTTCATATTCAAAGTTAATTTCCCATACTATGGCAGTGATAAATTTTCCCTTGGGAAAAACAGTTATAGTTTTTTTTCTTCTATGCCCACAATGAGAGAGAATTGTTCATTTGCGAATACAACAAAAATTGATTTTGCTGACCAAATTGGTTAATTGCCTATTGGAATGGGGGAGGTCTGATATACCCAGCGGTAAGGCATGTGGATATTGGAATATGTGAAAATGGCAATTGAGGCAATTATTTAGCTTGCCTTAAATCTCACACAACAAACATACAAACATAATGTTGTTGTAATTTGATAAATATAAACCGGAAATCATTGTTTAATGACCACAATTATGTTTGAGAATTTGTAGCCAACATTGCCTTCTTCGATTAAGGACCCATTGTTTATTGACTACGATGATTGTGTGATAACACAACAGCTAGTGATCCTTCATGTGAACAAAGTCGTCTCAAAGACTGAGATGAGAATCGTGTCCCTCTACCCCTCCCCCTCCCACCGGACAATTAAAGCTATGTAAGCCTTCTGTTCAGTTTGACCATTACAACAAAATGAAACGGAAGTCGATTTACTGATGACATCTATGTGATAATAGTGTAGATTTATGTCGGTATATGTCAACCACAATTGTGAAACTGTGTTTATGTGTGTGTGTGTGTGTGTGTGTGTATGTGTATGTGAGTGTGTTTGCCGGATTGTGTTTATGTTAAGGATGTATTACAATTAAATCCAATCAAAGATAGCCATTGAGCAAATAAACAGAGCGATTGTTGAAATATTTAATTGTCCACTCACAGTATAGTGGCATTTAAGCAACTCAATTATTTGTTAGCGGATGTAGTTGAATTGTTTAAATATTTTGTAATTGAAGAAGAAAATTGAGAGAAAAATATTTACTTCGTTCTAAATTTTAAAATATTAAGCTTTGTAAATGTTAACGTAAGCAAGCTGCTACTTTGAAATCGAAATATCGATTTCCAAAAATTTCCAAAAAAAAAAAAAAATCTTCAAATCGAAAGGAATATTAAAGGTTAACTTTTATTAAAATTTGTCATTTTTTACCATATGCGAAGAAATTTATAACCAATTGGCCACGTTTAGTACACAGAAAAAAATATCACCAAAATATTGACTGAAGTTGACATTTTTTTTGATACAATTAACTTATTAATCAAGGTAGAAGCATTAGGTTAATTAAGTCAATGATTGAACATTTTAAAGTTGTTGATTAAAAAGTTAATTGATACAATTAACTTTTTAATCAAAATCGGAAGACTAAGTCAATTACAACAAATTTAATTTTCTTATTTTTAACTAAGTATTTATTTCAAACAATAAATTTTTATTAAACCAAAAAATTAATTGAGTTTTGCAATCAACATCAATTAAATTTTTATAGAATCAATTAAAATAAGTATATACGAACGTAAGTTCGGCCAGGCCGAATCTTATGTACCCTCCACCATGGATTACGTAGAAACTTCAACGAAAGACTGTTATCCACAATCGAATTACTTGGGTTGTGGTATCTTAAAACTTCTAAACATCGTTTTCTAAATTGTGAGTCAGTCCATACGTGGTAGAGAGCCAGAATTGAAATATGGGGGTCGCTTATATGGGGGCTATATACAATTATGAACTTGATATGGACCAATTTTTGTGTGATTGGGGATCGATTTATCTGAGGGCTATATATAACTATAGACCAATATGGACCTAGTTAGGCATGGTTGTTAACGGCCATATACTCGGATGAAATTTGCTCCTCCAAGAGGCTCCAAACCAAAGCTCGGGATCGGTTTATATGGGGGCTATATACGATTATGGACTGATATGGACCACTTTTGGCATGGCTGTTAAATATCATATACTACCACCACGTACCAAATTTCAACCAGATCTGATAAATTTTGCTTCTCCAAAAGGCACCGGAGGTCAGATCTGGGGATCGGTTTATATGAGGGCTATATATAATTATGGACTGATATGAACCAATTCCTGCATGGTTGTTGGATACCATATACTAACATCACGTACCAAATTTCAACCGAATCGGATGAATTTAGCTCTTCCAAGGGGCCCCGGAGGTCAAATCTGGGGATCGGTTTATATGGGGGCTATATATAATTACGGACCGACTTCGACCAATTTTTGCATGGGTTTTTGAGGCCATATATTAACACCACGTACCAAATTTCAACTGAATCAGATGAATTTTGGTCTTCCAAGAAGCTCCGGAGGTCAAATCTGGTGATCGGTTTATATTGGGGCTATATATGATTATGGACCGATGTGGACCAATTTTTGCATGATTGTTAGAGACCATATACTAACACCATATACCAAATTTCAGCCGGATGGGATGATATTTGCTTCTCTTAGAGGATCCGCAAGCCAAATTTGGGGGCCGTTTATATGGGGGCTATACGTAAAAATGGACCGATATGGCCCATTTGCAATACCATCCGACCTACATCAATAACAACTACTTGTGCCAAATTTCAAATCGGTGGCTTGTTTCGCTCGGAAGTTATCGTAATTTCGACAGACGGACGGACGGACGGACATGCTAGATGGACTCAGAATTTCACCACGACCCAGAATATATATATAATTTATGGAGTCTTAGAGCAATATTTCGATGTGTTACAAACGGAATGACAAAGTTAATATACCCCCACCCTATGGTGGAGAGTATAGTTAATTGAAATTTGTTAATGAAATCAATAAATTTTTTATGTCCAATAAAAACTGTGATTGATACTATCATTTTCGTGATTGAAGACATTTCAATTACAAAAATAATTGGATCAATTGATTTCGTGATTGAATCATATTTTTTTTGTATATACAATTTTTGAGACATACTTGTATTGAACTGGGGAAATTTTCTTAAAAACTTTTAGAAGTAAATAAGGCTGAATGTGAAAATTTATGAACTTTCCACAATGGATTGCGTACACAGTTTTACTAAAGACTATCAACCACAGTCGAATTACTTGGATAGTTGTAATATATGCCGGTGGCAACGTATCTTAAACCTCCTTAATATTGTCTTCAAAATTGTAAGTTAGTTTGTATGGACTCTATATTAGATAAGAAAGGCAGATGAAACACCTATATAAGTAGCGTTAGTTCGTGATCGGATTATATAGAGTAGTCTGTTAAAAATTATGAACTGATATGAAACAAATTTTAACCGGATCGGTTGAAGTTTGTTCCTTTATGAGGCTTCAGAAGTCATATTTTAAAGTCGGTTTATATTGGGACTGTGTACATCTATTTATGGACCGATATCGACCAATTATTGCATTAATATTGAAAAACATACTGACATCACGTATCGAAATTCAACCGGATGAAATTTGTTGTGGAAGTCAAATCTGGAGATCGGATCATATCAGAGTTATATATAATTATGGGCCTACGTGGACTAGTTTTTGCATGGTTGTATATATGTACTATATACTTGATTGAGTTATATTTTGAATAAGGTTGGTGCAGCATTGAAGATTAATTGGGTGGTTTAGTCTAAAGTGCTGTGACAAGGACTGAATTCTTAACCCTAGACAGTCATTCTTCGTCAAGATGACGACACGTAATTTCCTTTTCGATCTAAAATGCGTTTTTGATAATTTTTTTGGGAAATGATAAATTTTAGTTATAATATTTTAACCATTTTATGAATTATTGTTTTATACTAAATCAAAAAAAAAAATTGATTAAGAAAATAAACTAAATTTAAGTTCTCATTTTTGCTCACGATACAAATAATAGCGTATTCAAATAGGCCGTAGTCAAAATGACGAAGGATGACGTTAGTGTACAAAAAATAAGGAAGACTTTCCGGGGTTAAATAAGCTTCATATAAACCAGTTTGTCAATTTTAACATTTTCTTTAAAAATTACCATTTAATTATTATATTAAAATTTCTTACTTTTAAATTATACCATCCTTATATTTATAATTTAAATTTGTGACATAAATTTTAATATATTTTTCCTACCGAAACCAATACCAATATATTTCCTAATTGGAATTTAAAATATCAAAATACTAAATTCATTTCAAATCCATCCACATCTATGCTCGGTTTACAGAGCATGCATTATCTTAATTATCTTTCATGAATTCTGAATGAATTTACGAATGTCCGTATGCCACAAACTCCATCAATTGTGGTATGCTTATCAATATAGTTTAGTGGGATTTTTTTTAATCCATTAAAAAAAATCATAAATTTAAATAAAACTAAACTAAAAATATTTGTTTTGAGTCATAATAAATCAATTTATTATCAGAACAACTTTCTAAATCTGTACGGAAATAATTGGAGTGATTTTTTCGTTTTTCTCACAGAGAATCATCTAATTGAGATATAAGTGCGAAATATTGTCAACTTTTCTAAGTCTAATATAGGCGATTAACCCTTGTGTATGTGATAACGTCGGAAGAGATACCAGCGTGATGAGGTCCCGTGGCACCTACAATAAAAAAAGGATGGTAGAGAGGTTATCCCTATGATATTTTTCGATTATTTACTGTAGATGGACTCAATATATATATAGATAGATATTGGTTTGTAAATATTGAGTTCTCTTTAATTTTTAATGGGATACAGATAATGTTTAAATTTTTGATGAGTAGAGGCCCTGATGTTTGTCGCAGGCGTGGTAGCTATAAGTGTCCGTACCAAACAATAATTTATTGTTTTGGTAGTTGAATGTTCTGAACAAACTGGAAAACAATACTATTTTTTTAGTGGCGTTCGTTTTATTTGCAGTATTATGTGCATAGTTGTTGCTTCAAACTTGGTCCAAATTGAGGCACATCTTGCCAAATTCCAGGAGCCGATGGGTCTGGAACATGTATAGAAATATAAAAACTTAGATTGACCACGATTTCTATGAAGTTGAAATAACTTTTTTTGCACTCGTAGTTTCACTACAGTGGATCTATCCACGGAAGACATACAATTATGTATTACCAAGCAACAAAACCAATGGAAACTTCAAAAATGACCAATTCTTCTAGATAACGGTATTTTCGCAATATCTTTAAACTGTGCTAAAACCACTTATATAATTAGCGGTAGGTTCCACTGGACCTCATCACTCAGAATCGCACTAAACATTTCAAATACCTATAAAAACCGATTTAATCACATAATCATTTAAATCACATAAAAATGTAAAGTTTTCAACTTAAAGCACTTAAAACACCTTTCACTACAGAAATAAATCCTCTGTTAAAAACTATAATTTTCTTCTGTTTTTACTTGTACTAACAGCATGTAGAACAAAAATTGTAATTTTGAGGACCTATCTCAATTACTTCAAGACCTATACGGGAGTGTTCTGAAAATTTGATTCTTGAATTCTGGCATAATAGCCTTACGTAAATAAGCGATATTTGGCCTATAATATCTTCTGAAGTGTTGGAAAAAATACAAAAAAGAACCCGAACAAATATCAGCTATAGTTTTTGTATAAATGTCCATTTACCAGAGACGTACAGTCGAAAAATGGCCTCAACATTTCGTATTTTTCGTTTGTTGTTAAAAAAAAACAAGTAAATACGGCCGTAAGTTCGGCCAGGCCGAATCTTATGTACCCTCCACCATGGATTGCGTAGAAACTTCTACGAAAGACTGTCATCCACAAATTTCAACTCACATGGTAGTTAAATATCATATGCTACCACCACGTACCAAATTTCAACCAGATCGGATGAATTTTGCTTCTCCAAAAGGCACCGGAAGTCAAATCTGGGGATCGGTTTATATGGGAGCTATATATTATTATGGACTGATAGGAACCAATTCCTGCATGGTTGTTGGATACCCTATACTAACATCACGTACCAAATTTCAACCGAATGGGAAGAATTTTGCTCTTCCAAGGTGCTCCGGAGGTCAAATCTGGGGATCGGTTTATATGGGGCCTATATATAATTATGGACCGATATCGACCAATTTTTGCATGGGTGTTTGAGGCCATATATTAACATCACGTACCAAATTTCAACTGAATCAGATGAATTTTGGTCTTCTAAGAGGCTCCGGAGGTCAAATCTGGTGATCGGTTTATATGGGGGCTATATATAATTATGGACCGATATGGACCAATTTTTGCATGGTTGTTAGAGACCATATACTAACACCATGTACCAAATTTCAGCCTGATCGGATGAAATTTGCTTCTCTTAGAGGCTCCGCAAGCCAAATCGGGGGATCGGTTTATATGGGGGCTATATATAATTATGGACCGATATGGACCAATTTTTGCACAGTTGTTAGAGACCATATACTAACACCATGTACCAAATTTCAGCCGGATCGGATGAAAGTTGTTTCTCTTAGAGGCTCTGCAAGCCAAATCGGGGGATCGGTTTATATGGGGGCTATATATAATTATGGACCGATATGGACCAATTTTTGTATGGTTGTTAGAGACCATATACCAACACCATGTACCAAATTTGAGCCGGATCGGATGAAATTTGTTTCTCTTAGAGGCCTCGCAAGCCAAATTTGGGGGTCCGTTTATATGGGGGCTATACGAAAAAGTGGACCGATATGGCCCATTTGCAATACCATCCGACCTACATCAATAATTACTACTGGTGCCAAGTTTCAAGTCGATAGCTTGTTTCGTTCGGAAGTTAGCGTGATTTCAACAGACGGACGGACGGACGGACGGACATGCTCAGATCGACTCAGAATTTCACCACGACCCAGAATATATATACTTTATGGGGTCTTAGAGCAATATTTCGATGTGTTACAAACGGAATGACAAAGTTAATATACCCCCCATCCTATGGTGGAGGGTATAAAAATTATAAAAATGCATTTTAGTGCTCACCAATATGGAAAATATTTATAGGTTATTTCGATTAAAGCCTCTAATTTAAAATAACATCGAGAAGTAAATCGAAACTAACTGGGGAAATAGAGTTTGGTGCCGTTTTCGAATGTCCTCCTAAGTGGACGTCGGTAGTCAAAGGGTTAATGCAAGAAGTCATAAACCATCACGCTGCAAATCATATAAAATAAAAGGTTATGTATTACTAAAAATCAAAAAGGTCCAGCGGGACCTCATCACGTACAGAAGAGTTAATATTACCGTTAAATTGTTTGTGTGTTTCCGGTTCGTATGTTAAAACTTTGCCTTTACGTTACTGATGTTTATTGCTGCACTCAAAAATAAATGAGAAACGAAATATATCTCGAAAGCCAATTTAATTCTATTTTAGTTCATGGAATTATTGTGTTTTAAGAAAATTCTCTTGACTTTAATAATTTTTTTGCGTACGTTAGTTAAATGAACTAAAAAATGGGAAAAAGTTATACAAAAATGAAGCATAAATATTTACTAAATGCGTGTCTCCCACAAAATAGTTCAGAATTTCTTTAAATTTGTAAAATAATCATGAAATTGAAGACATTTTGGCCATTTGTAACTTCATATTTATACCCACCATCATAGGATGGGGGTATATTAACTTTGTCATTCCGTTTGTAACACATCGAAATATTGCTCTAAGACCCCATAAAGTATATATATTCTGGGTCGTGGTGAAATTCTGAATCGATCTAAGCATGTCCGTCCGTCTGTCCCTCCGTCTGTTGAAATCACGCTAACTTCCGAACGAAACAAGCTATCGACTTGAAACTTGGCACAAGTAGTTGTTATCGATGTAGGTCGGATGGTATTGAAAATGGGCCATATCGGTCCACTTTTACGTATAGCCCCCATATAAACCGATCCCCAGATTTGGCTTGCGGAGCCTAAAAGCGAAGCAAATTTCATCCGATCCGGCTGAAATTTGGTACATGATGTTGGTATATGGTATCTAACAACCATGCAAAATTGGTCCATATCGGTCCTTAATTATACATAGCCCCCATATAAACCGATCCCCAGATTTGGCTTGTGGAGCCTCTAAGAGAAGCATATTTCATCCGATCCGGCTGACATTTGGTACATGGTGTTGGTATATGGTCTCTAACAATCATGCAATAATTGGTCCACATCGGTCCATAATTATATATAACCCCCATATAAACCGATCCCCAGATTTGGCTTGCGGAGCCTCAAAGAGAAGCAAATTTCATTCGATCCGGCTGAAATTTGGTACATAATGTTGGTATATGGTCTCTAACAACCATGCAAAAATTGGTCCATATCGGTCCATAATTATATATAGCCCCCATATAGAACGTTCTCCAGATTTGACCTCCGGAGCCTCTTGGAGGAGCAAAATTCATCCGATCCGGTTCACCATACCAACCATACCAAAATTGGTCCAATCACAAGAAATTGGTCCATGTCGGTTCATAATCATGGTTGCCACTAGAACCAAAAATAATCTACCACAATTTTATTTCTATAGAAAATTTTGTCAAAATTTTATTTCTATAGAAAATTTTGTCAAAATTTTAGTTCTAGAGAAAATTTTGTTAAAATTTTATTCGGTGCATAATAAAATTTTCATCATTTTCAAAATTTTATTTATATAGAAAATTTTGTCAAAATTTTTTTTCTATAGAAAATTTTATTCAAATTTTATTCATTTTTTTTATTTTATTCATAATCATGGTTGCCACTCGAGCCACAAATAATCTACCAAGATTTTATTTCTATAGAAAATTTTGTCAAAAGTTTATTTCTATAGAAAATTTTGTTAAAATTGTATTTCTGTAGAAATTTTTGTCAAAATTTTCTTTCTATAGAATATTTTGTCAAAATTTTTATTTCTATAGAAAATTTTGTGAAAAAAAAAAGTTTCTACGCAATCCGTGATGGAGGGTACATAAGCTTCGGCCTGGCCGAACTTACGGCCGTATATACTTGTTTTTTCTTCAAACTACGAAACGTTCTTTAAAAAATAATTGTCTAATATTTCTTCTTGAAAAAATATTTACTTATTTTTGTGAAATCGGCGTGACATCTGCGTTTGTAATACAGTTTATTTAACATTTTCGAAAATCATCCAAAATTGTCCTTTATGGTGGGTTCACTGTTTTCTGAGTGTAGCAAATCTATATAGCATGGCAAGCTGTGGTAACCATGTCAAGTACAGGTTTCCAAAAGATGTCACCAGAGGCAAGTAGAAAATTGCAAAACTGTGGAGGAATTTCGAAAGCGTTTAACGCGGTTTTCAGGCCATTTAAAGTATTTGATCTACATACTCTCACACACACACACACACACACACACACCACATGCAATGACCACATCCTGTTAGCAATATTTAAAATGTATCCCCCCCACCACATCGGCGAAATGAAAATTACTCTACCAATGGAATAAACTACTCCAAACAAAAAAAAAGAAATCTAGATAACTTATTGGACATGTAGCTTTTGTAGGCCGGAAACATTTGAGGGCTGTGCTGCTGGGTAAATCACCAGCTATGAATAGACGACTTGGTTTGGTGAGAAGGGAGAAAGAAGGTGTATGGGTGTATGGGTGAATGTACATGAATTCTCCCAGGATTTTAACAAAGTCTGATAGGATGTCGCCAGTTTGTATAGCAGATTAATTGCTTTTTTTTGCCCATTTTGTGAGTTTGTATCTGGCCTCTCCTAGACAAGTGACCCTCACTACAGCCAAATGGTGAAGGACTATGAAGCCAAATAACCTAAGAATGGGATTTTTTCGAATTATGGTGGGAGGTTTGATGGCTTCATGGTAGAGTTATCGGGTTGCGTGTGAATATATCGAGTTATATAATTAATAGTAGGACAGAAGACATTTTTATATTACATTGAATTAAGGTCTAATACTTGTTAAGACCTTTTCTCCACCATAGGGGTGGGAGATACATCTGGCATTTTGTTTGTAACAAATCGTCTAAACGATTGCGGACCATAAGTTTTGTTCGTGAGGATGCCCTCAAAAGAAAGTTTATTTGGATCCAACGATTTTGACTTTCCCTTTAGGATTTTGGTATTTATTCCTAGCCAAATATGTGGCTTCTGTACAATAAAGAAAGTTTTTAGAAAACTATCGAGGCTGAGTTAAATTAAAATTATACCACATATCACATTTATCGAAATTTTATTCTTTTTTTGCCATAAATTAACAAAGCTATTCATATATAAATAAATGTCAATTTAAAAATACAAAATATCAAGTACTTTCCTAATTTTCAAAAAACTTTAAACCAAAATCTTCTAAATATTTATTTATTTTTAATCTAAAGATTCAAAATCACAATTAATTTAAAGGTTATTTCTCAAAAAAAGGTTTTCTTTACTTTCAAGAAAATGTTGACTAAATTAGAAAAAAAATATCTTAAACTTTCTCTTAAATAAAGTGTCTTTATTTTAAAGAGATTTGTCCCCACTGTTTTGCAAATTGCGCATCCTAGAATTTAGGAGGAAGTCAAAATTATTTTCATTGTAGGGAAATATTTTATTCACTCGACACCGTTTGTATACATAAAAAACCTTTACCTAATAAGAAGGATTATCGAACAACAATTTTGGTACACACAATTTGCACCACATCAAGGACAAACTTCATTAAAATAAAAAAGGAGATTCATAAACTGTACTTTTAATATATATATTTTTTTTTTCATCCATTAAAATTTGCATCCCGCAGGTAGAGTCATACGTCTTGGAAGGAAGGGACATTTTTTATAAAGCTTTTATTTAATGAAAACCATTTTTGATTTAAATTAATTGAGAAATAGAATCTTTGATATTGTTTGAGGATTTTGTATTCACGTTAGTACCTACGATAATAACTTGAATAGGCTATGTAAGGGATACAAAACTAAAAAAAACAAGAACTTTCTGCTAATCGTCTCTTTATATAAAAAATATAAAAAGTCGAAGGTGACTCTTTGTAATCTTCAAAATCGAATAGACTTTTTTAAGTCAAATAGATTTTTTAACCATAAAAATTGACTAAACAATCTTTGACAATAAAGTTGGATTTGAATTGAAAGGGTAATGTGATTTAGTTCTTTTTATGCTCACCAAAAAGTCGAAAGTCGCGATATCAAAAATCGACTTTTAATAATCGCAAATGTGGAATGTCGACCTTTTAATTTTTTTTTCTTACAAATTGGGAAAAGCGCGAACTGTAGATCCCCAGAAAATCTGGGATAACTGCAGATCCGATAAACTCAGTGGGGAACTGTAGATTCGAAGAATTTAGCGGACAACTGCAGATCCCAAATACAATGTGGGAAAACAGGCGATCCAAAAAATTCAGTGGGGAACTGCAGATTTTATAATTTGTTATGTATTTTATTATTATTTATTTATTTTTGTATTTAATAATTAGTTTTTCTATTTTTGTAGAGGTTAAATATTGTTTTATTCCAAGTTTCGTTCCGTCATGCTACATAGAACAGCACGAATTTGATCTGGCATTTCATCGATGAATATAGATTTAAGAGCTTCAGAGCTTAGATGACTGGATGCAAGATTTTTTAATCTGAGATATCCCGTTATTTTTAGTTTTTCGCTCTTTTTCACCGAAAAAATTATATCTCGAGTTAGAAATGTTTTAAGTTAAGTGGTTCAAAAAATATTTTTGTGTGGCCGAATGGCATTTTTATGTAGGTGAGTGGCTCATATTTGAATGATTTGACATCGGATTTGTTCACTCAATTGTTTATAACTTTCTAATTTTCAATCGCTTATTTTTTTAACCAATTAAATATTTTTTGAACCAATTACACAATTACCAACTTATCACAGATCCAATTATCTGCGATAGTTCATCATGTCAATACCTTTCATTTAAATACCAACAAAGATATAATCGGACATTTCTAACGGGATATCTCAAAAACCTCCATTTTCAAATTCAGCAGATCAAAATACATAAGAAAAAAGTCACCTCTCATCAAATGTATATTTTCAGTGTAAAATAGTTTTGTCAACCGGCAAACAGCAAAACACAGCGCTTCCAAACCATTTCCAGTACTGCCAAAAATTAATGAAAATAAATTTGTTTTTAAACCAAGAATACCACCAATATGTCAAATATTAAGTCACAGTTGGGTCTCGATAGCACAACAATCAGGAAAAACAGCGAAAGAAAATCCGCAATATATCATAAGTTATTGTAATTTTGATGGATCATGTGTAGAATGCGTGTGTGTTCAGTCCGAAGAACTCAACTTTTGAAAAAATCGAAAATCGACTTTTCCAAATTTTGAATAAATCGAAATCCGACTTATTGATTATCATTACAATCCCTAACCCTAAACATACGAGTATAGGATTAATTGTAATTCGATGAGTTTGGAGTCAATATTTTTGTTAACCACATTTTTACGCAAATCAAAACAATGGCACTCTCATCACTTAACGCTTTGTGGTACAAAAACCACTCACTTAAATCTTTTTTTCGAAAAACAAAAAAAGAACAGACTATGGCATATTCTATACTCACATACCACAAATCTTATGAAGGCTAGCAACCACCGCCAATCCAATTGACCTTACCATTCATTCTTATCCGCTTGGTAAAATGGGCTATGGTTATGGACAAATAGGATTTCCCTTTAATCCCATTCAATGATTTCAATAGATTGTGAAACGTTTTTAGAGACTAGTAAATGCCATCGACGGAGGAACATAAATGTGCTCAATTTTTAAGATTTTATCTTTGCCATTAATTTTGAGGATATTTTTTGGGTAGGGCTTTGGAAAACAATAAAAAAGATTAAGAATAAATTGAAAAGCTTTGACAAGGAAATATTATGTTATAGGGCATTGAGAGTTAAGAAACTATTTTCCCATAAAGAGGAGTTTTAAGAAAGACAACAATATTTAATATAAAAGATAATTATTTTTCATTTGTCAAAAGTTTATTGTAACATATATATTTGTTCCACAGCATAATATTGATGCTAGTGTCATTGGAAGAGAAAATTGGACCTACAGAATGACCTTTGTACAAAATAGCCGTGGTGGTCATATGCCCGAAATTATATTAAAATTTTATATGACAAAAAATAAAATTTTTGGTTGCCATTTCATAATTTGGTATGTGTTTTATTTAAATTTCTAATCAGAAAGCTCTTAGAAAAACCCCCTTTATAACTTCCCAGCAAAAAAGAGCTTCCAAAAAAGTAGTTTGGATTCCCAATCTGTGATCCGGAAGTAGTGCAATCTTGGATCATCTCCAATGAATTTTACTTGGGCTTGTCATAGGACGGAAGTACTCCCTTTTTGGATCCTTTGCATTGCTTTAGAAGTTGTGTCCTGGAAGTTAATTTGATTGAAGAAATTTAGAAAGCGAAAAAAAATTTTTTTCAACCAATTTCATTTTTTTTTTCATCAATATGTTTTATTACACAATTATTTTCCTATCATCCAATTTTTACAATTTGAAAAACTTTTTCGCTCCGACCAGGGGTTGAACCTGGGTTTGCTGGCACCATAACAGAACGCCTTAGCACACTCAACCACAAACGCCATTGAACATAAAGCGTCGAAAGGTCAATTCAAATGTTTGTGATATGATCGTAATACGACACCAAGGAATAACATTCTAATTGCTTCTCAAGATGTTCTTTATTAGTATGAGACGCAGGTTCAAATCTCACCAGCGGCAATTTATTTATGAAATATTTTTCTAAAAAAATATATTTTTTTATGTCATGCATCGTTTTTATTTTTTATTTTCGGCATATATTTTCGTATAAATATATTTTTTCCATTAAAAATCAACAAAAAAATTAAAAATTCTCGTAATTTGCAAAACCTTCTCAAAAGAACTTCCATGGAAGCGAGAAAGTCAAGGGATCTGGGTTCAAATCCCAGCGGGGATGAAATTTATTTATTTTTTATTATTTTTTACTTTTTTATTAATTTTCTATTTTTTTTAGTTTTTTATTAGTTTTCTATTTTTTTGTAAAATTTAGTTGTCCAAAATTTTTAGTTGTCCAAATAGCCTGATTGCGTTCTTTCTAATACTTGTCCACAAGGACTGCATCGGAAGTAAAAAAAATCATTGAGGGATCCCAAGATGCGCTTTAGAAGAAATGTTTGTGCACTTGTCCAAAAGTACTGCATCGGAAGTGGAAAAAAATCATTGGGGGATCCCACGATGCGCTTTAGAAGAAATGTTTGTGGACTTGTCCAAAAGGACTGCATCTGAAGATGAAAAAACTCTATGGGGGATTCTGGGATGGGTTTTAAAAGAAATGTTTGTGGAACAACTTCCAATTTTTTTTTGCTGGGTTCTTGAAGGATCATCTGATCCGGTTGAAATTTGTTACGTGATGGTATATGCTTTGTAATAATCATGCAAAAACTGATTCACATTGGCTCATATTTATATATACCCCCAATATAAACCGACCCCGAAGTTTTACTTCTGGAGCCTCACGGAAGAACCAATTTCATACGAACCGTTTGAAATGTGGCACTCTAATTACCAGGTGGAAATATCGGTACATATGTGTTAACTCAAATGGCTTGTATTGTTGTATAATGTGCATTTTTTATCTAACATAGAGTCGATGTGGACTAACTTAAAATTTCGAAGACAATTTTAATAAACTTCAAGATACCTTGCTATCGTTAACGGTTACCACAACCCAAGTAATTCGATTGTGGATGACAGTTTTTAGTATACCAGGTATACCGATATGTGGCACCCATTTTCCACACTTTTGGAACTTTCCCATAGCTTTTAGAAATTGTTTGTTGTACAATATTTAACTCTGCTGCCATTTGCTTTTGACTCTCCATCCAATAGTGCCCATGTGTAATAGGTACTTTTAGTTAATGTGGTATCACAATGGACTGAATAGTCTAAGTCAGCCTGACAATTTAACCTAACCTGTCAATTTAACCTAACCTAACCTCCATCCAATATCGTTTGCAATTCGGCGTCTTCAGACTTCTTTTGTTGTCTTCCACGTTCTTCATTTTCTGAACCGTTGAAACCATCTATTGCATGTTGCTTCTGAAAGAACAACATGCAAATGCCTCGAAAATCATTGGATGCGACTCTGCAGCACTTTTCTCCAAATGAAAATAAAAAATTAATGCTTTCCGCAAATCAATACTTTCTGGTACAAAATTTGACATTTTTACACGATGAAAAATTATGATGTTGTCTGTTCAATGACTTGATGTATACTAAATATTTTTCACAGATATCATAGCAAACAAACATTAACAAAAAATAAGGGCTCACAGAAAAAAAATTACGAAAATTTTTCCAATTAAAATCTTAATAGAGTTTTAAAAAATATTCAATTAAAAATTTAATTAATTCAAAAAAATTTTAAATTGAAATAAAAATCAATCACACAAATTAATAGTATCAATTAAGTTTTTAATTGGATCAATTAATTTTTTAATTGATACTATCATTTCTGTGATTGAAGACATTTCAATTAAAAATTGTGTGCTCGTTCCCTATCGAAACATTTGTATCTTGACGCTCATTTCATATCGGTATACTTGGTAACTTAAGTTACCAAGTATACCGAAATTTGTGAAGAGTACACAAGATTCGGTCTGGCCGTTTATACATGTATATTAATTAAAATTTTAATTGAATTTGATTGCAATTGAAAAATTGATGATATTTTTCCCTGTGTTGGCAACATACAAGACTTTTTTTTTTGTCAAATTCATAGAGTTCATTAGACAACTTTGTACCACCAAATGAATACAATTAATTTGTTTGTAATAAAATTTAATATTCAAATTAGAATTCCCTAAAGATATTGTTTGGAAAAGTTGCTATTAACTGCTTTTCCCACTTCCATATTTTCCAATGTCTTCACATCCCAGTAGACAGCTATGCTCTGTGTTAACCTAAATAAATAAACTTGGGAAAAGATGCTGCTGGATGCCTCTAAATAAACAAACTCGTGGCAATATTGTCACTTGCCTTATTTGGGGAATTCCCTTAGCAAATGCTCTAAGGGTCATTGGAATTAAAGGGAAACCATTTATTACGCAGAACCAAATTTGTTTTAGATGTCCACATTATTTGTGTTCTAATATAAATTCTGAAGTTTATTTTAAAATTTTTCCTCATTGCCCATGGGGAAGGACTTACTAAAACTGTGAAAAGATCCTCAAATATGATAATTATACTTGTAAACAATTGCTGGTGTTCTTTGTGTTTTTTTTTTATTTTTTGCTAAACATATAAAACTGTATTTCCCCGAAATAAATACGATACCCCTCAAAAAACAGGAGCTCTGGGATTATTGTACAGTTCATTTATATGGAGCATCATGCTACGAGTATAAAAAAAATACAAATACTCAACAATATAAAAAGTTTGCCATATCCTATATTCAACCAGACCAATTATCAGGGGGACCAGGAGGGATAGCTTAAAGTTTTCAACTGGAATTTAGCTTTTCCGAGAACAATGATAAGACCACACCACAGCACATAGTGGTGGCATTATTCAAACCATAAAAATTGATGTTCTGGTTCATGCTAAAGCGTAAAGTATCATGGCACAAAAATTGAACTGCTTGTATTTCTACAAACCAGTGATGCAGGAAGATGGGCATCATACTCAGATCACACCAGGCGAATTATTTCACCGCAGACGCACAAACACACACATTTCCATACTCAAATTCATTCATAGCCATCGCATCGGTGAAAACTCACATCACACTCCTATGGGCACTAGTGCATAGAACCGTGGATGTGAGTTAGTGTGGGTCGGTGTGTGTGATGCAATATGAGTGCGATGATAGCTTCATGTAAAAAATGATTCTGTGAGCATACTAAGGAGACTAAATGTCGAGGACATGGTTGTGGGAGTATGGCAATATCATAGAGAGTTGCTAGTTGATGTTTATACCGAGTACGAGTAGCAATTTTGTTTTGAATTAAATTTTTTCCTCAGTCCCCCATAGAATTACGAGATTAACTGCACTGGAGATGTTGTGGCAAATTGTGACAAGTATTAAAGTGAACCCATTCCCGCCCCGGTCATACTTTTGTCAGCATAGTGAAATAGTTATATTCCAAGAGGATCTTAGAAAAGTAATATGTGTTCATTTAGAAAATTACGAAAATTGAGCATCTGTGAAAATCGCAAAAAGAAAATGCAAAAAACCCATTATCAAAATTTTCAAAAGCAATGTATGGATGAAGAACGCAGACAATTTATTAAGAATATGTGATTACATGTTATTATTAATTATCAAGTGTATGGAATGTAGATGTGTGAGTTTTCTCATTTTAACGTGGCCGTAATTTAGTTTTAGAGGAGCCACTTTAATAAAAATAATAAAAAAAATAAATTGTCCTTATTTTTGTGTCCCAACATTTGTCGGTACGAATAATATTTTGCCGTCTTAACAGATTTAGTGAAAGCCAGTTAAGCATTATAGTCATTGCCATACCATCTAAGTGGTAGAGTCGATGAGTATCTGCTTTATTGGGTCAAGAGCTGATATTTCTGGTAGGTTGAGTTGAAAAGAAGATTCTGGTTGCCCTTTCTCATGTCGGCTGTTGTTTGTTGTGTGCTCTAAAGAATTCAAGTCCCTATCTCCCAGCTGGGCTAGTTCCCGAATCACGGCTTCACCAATATAGTTAAGTAAAGTAAAGTCAGGTGAGTGGCAAAGATAGTGTTCCAATTCCATGTTTAGCACAAATGCAAGGGACTTTCTTTTTATAGCCGTTTCACAGTGCGGTGAAACCACTTTGAGACACTCAGAAATGAGAGGGGATAATCCACTTTTTGGTGTTTGTTCGAAACTGTGATTGAATCATAACCCTTTTTATGCAATACCGGCTGCCTAGCCATTGTACTGCTGTGGTCCTCCTCCCAATTCTAGGTATTTTTCCACGGTCCTTCTGACTTTCGTCCTACTTTCCTTAAGTAGTTTTTTTGTCTTTTTTATCTGAGGTCATACCTTAATATGTTCTTCGCCCTTCCGACCGTTGCATTGGTCCATATCACTTTATGTGTTTCCCGTACCCATTCATCCAACTCGGCCAATAGAAGAAACGCGCCTTTATCGGCGTTACCGTTGTGCCACTTTAGTGGCAAATTTGCAACTTTTTTTGAGCGGTGCCACTTTTGCGCCACTTTTTATTTGTTCCACTAAATGTGACACTTTTTACGATTTTGTGCCACTTTTCCAATAATTTGTGACACTTTTTCCAAAGTTTAAATTTTATGGGTAGTTATCTCCATAAAGAGATGTATGATTAAGAAAATTTAATATTGTGCACCAACAATAAACAGCTTTCGCTCATTAATTCTTATTACGTGAACAGTATTGATTCAACTTATTTAGTAAACCGTAATTTGAATATGCCAAATTTATTGTGGCATTAAATATCAGGATATATATGAAAATATTTAAGGTTTCATAAATATGAAAATGTTTAAGGTTTGTATTGCGACCGCAGGAAATAATTGATGATGGATCCTATAAGGGCTCAGTTAGAAAAAATTGCAATCTCTCTGAACACACAAAAAAATATTTTTCTGATTCAATCACGAAATTAATTGATCCAATTAATTTTTTAATTGAAATGTCTTCAATCACAGAAATCATAGTATCAATTAAAAAATTAATTGACAGTCAATTAAAAAATTAATTGATCCAATTAAAAACTTAATTGATACTATTAATTTGTGTGATTGATTTTGATTTCAATTAAAAAATTTGTAGAATCAATTAAATTTTTAATTGAATATTATTTAAAACTCAATTAAGATTTTAATTGGAAAATTTTTCATAATTTTTTTTGTGAATGCTGGAACAGTGGACAGTATTGAAGCATTACCTCATTAGAGAAAAGTTGGAAGAAAAATGTCCTAAGAAACTAGAGAAAGTATAAAGATCCAAAATGCACTTTGAAGTAACAAAGAGATTTATCTTAAATTTTTAGTTTATATTATCAAAAGTACACCCTCAAAAAATCGCTTCTGTAACATATACCCCAAACACACTTTGCTGAAAGCATATATATTTTCAGGATTGGACCAAACAAAATATTGTTTGCATTGTTCAAACATATTATGTTTCACCTTAGGTTATAACTACACTGGTAATAAAAAATTTTAATGAAATTTACTTTGTGTGGGTATATTTTTAAGACCCCAATTGGTTACTTCCATTCTTTTACTTGCAGCATACTCTTTAGGTCTCTCTTTCTAAACACATATATGTGTATAGGCTATTTCCAAATTAATATATGTTTGCATCTAAGCATATTATATTTACAAACATTTTATGTCCCAAATATAATATGTTCTAACATATTAACATATATGTCCAAAACATATTATGCTAGTTTATGAACATTATATGCTTGCACTTAAAAATATTGTGTTAAAAATTTTGAGTCCAAAACATATAATTTTTGCACCCAAACATATGAAAAACAGTCTTTTTCGCCCGTGTATGAATACCGTTAACAAAATATGCCAAAGCGAATCCTCCTACAGGCGAGCACTATGTTCGGTTTTCGAGTTGAAAATCACTTTATTTTCGCGATTACCTTTCCTGAAATAATCGAAATTATAAAAAGAAAAGGACAAAGAAACAGCGCATCAATTGAGTTAATTTACCTGCTTTATATTGAACTGTTTTAGTAAAGTAACCGCGAAAATTTCAACTGGAAAATAGAACCTTACCTTGAATTGTTTATTTAATATATTTAACACAAATTTTACCATGAATTGACATAAATGACAAAAAAATTCAGAAAAGGCGATTCTTATATCCGCATTACTTAAAAACCAATGATCATATAAATTATTTTTATATCGTAAATAAATTTAAAGATATAATTGAAAGGCCTGATTATTTTATAAACACTTAAAAATATTTTTAATTGGATTTGTTCCCCAATTTGTATGAATTCGCAAAATATATTTTACCTTGGCCTCATAGCAGTATTTATTTTTTAAGTTTTTATACCCTCCATCATAGGAGGGGGTATATTAACTTTGTCATTCCGTTTGTAACACATCGAAATATTGCTCTAAGACCCCATAAAGTATATATATTCTGGGTCGTGGGGAAATTCTGAGTCGATCTAAGCATGTCCGTCCGTCCGTCCGTCTGTTGAAATCACGCTAACTTCCGAACGAAACAAGCTATCGACTTGAAACTTGGCACAAGTAGTTGCTATCGATGTAGGTCGGATGGTATTGAAAATGGGCCATATCGGTCCACTTTTACGTATAGCCCCCATATAAAGGGACCTTCAGATTTGGCTTGTGGAGCCTCTAACAGAAGCATGTTTCATCCGATCTGGCTTAAATTTGGTATATGGTGTTGGTATACGGTCTCTAACAACCATGCAAAAATTGGTCCACATCGGTCCATAATTATATATAGCCCCCATATAAACCGATCCCCAGATTTGGCTTGCGGAGCCTAAAAGAGAAGCAAATTTCATCCGATCCGGCTGAAATTTGGTACATGGTGTTGGTATATAGTCTCTAACAACCATGCAAAAATTGGTCCACATCGGTTCATAATTATATATAGCCCCCATATAAACCGATCCCCAGATTTGGATTGCGAAGTCTCCAAGAGAAGCAAATTTCATCCAATCCAGTTGTAATTTGGAACATGGTGTTAGTATATGATTTTTAACAACCGTGCCAGAATTGGTCCATATCGGTCCATAATTATATATAGCCCCCATATAAACCGATCCCCAGATTTGGCTTGCGGAGCCTCAAAGAGAAGAAAATTTCATCCGATCCGGCTAAAATTTGATACATGATGTTGGTATATGGTCCCTAACAACCATGCAAAAATTGGTCCATATCGGTCCTTAATTATATATAGCCCCCATATAAACCGATCCCCAGATTTGGCTTGCGGAGCCTCAAAGAGAAGCAAATTTCATCCAATCCGGCTGAAATTTGGTACATGATGTTGGCATATGTTCTCTAACAACCATGCAAAAATTGGTCCACATCGGTCCATAATTATATATAGACCCCATATAAACCGATCTCCAGATTTGGCTTGCGAAGCCTCAAAGAGAAGCAAATTGCATCCGATCCGGCTGAAATTTGGTACATGGTGTTAGTATATGATTTTTAACAACCGTGCAAAAATTGGTCCACATCGGTCCATAATTATATATAGCGCCCATATAAACCGATTCCCAGATTTGGGTTGCGGAGCCTCAAAGAGAAGCAAATTTCATCCGATCCGCCTGAAATTTGGTACATGATATTGGTATATGGTCTCTAACAACCATGCAAAAATTGGTCCACATCGGTTCATAATTATATATAGCCCCATATAAACCGATCCCCAGATTTGGCTTGCGAAGTCTCCAAGAGAAGCAAATTTCATCCAATCCGGTTGTAATTTGGAACATGGTGTTAGTATATGATTTTTAACAACCGTGCCAGAATTGGTCCATATCGGTCCATAATTATATATAGCCCCCATATAAAACGTTCTCCAGATTTGACCTCCGGAGCCTCTTGGAGGAGCAAAATTCATCCGATCCGGTTCAAATTAGTATATGGTCGCTAACAACCATACCAAAATTGGTCCAATCACACAAAAATTGGTCCATATCTGTTCATAATCATGATTGCCACTAGAGCCAAAAATAATCTACCAAAATTTTATTTGTATAGAAAATTTTGTCAAAATTTTATTTCTATAGAAAATTTTGTCAAAATTTTATTTCTAGAGAAAATTTTGTTAAAATTTTATTCGGTTCATAATAAAATTTTCGTCATTGTCAAAATTTTATTTCTATAGAAAATTTTGTCAAAATTTTATTTCTATAGAAAATTTTGTTCAAATTTTATTCGGTTCATAATCATGGTTGCCACTCGAGCCAAAAATAACCTACCAAGATTTTATTTCTATAGAAAATTTTGTGAAAGGTTTATTTCTATAGAAAATTTTGTTAAAATTTTATTTCTGTAGAAATTTTTGTCAAAATTTTCTTTCTATAGAAAATTTTGTCAAAATTTTCTTTCTATAGAAAATTTTGTCAAAATTTTTATTTGTCAAAATTTTCTTTCTATAGAAAATTTTGTCAAAATTTTCTTTCTATAGAAAATTTTGTCAAAATTTTTATTTCTATAGAAAATTTTGTGATAATTTTATTTCTATAGAAAATGTTGTTAAAATTTTATTTCTGTAGAAAATTTGGCAAAATTTTATGTCTACTTTGTCAAACTGAATATATACGTATTGGATCGATCTTTTTTGATTTAATATATACCACGTATGGACTTACATACAATTTAGAAGATGGGGTTTAGGAGGTTTTAAGATACCTTGCCATCGGCAAGCGTTACCGCAACTTAAGTAATTCGATTGTGGATGGCAGTGTTTAGAAGAAGGTTCTACGCAATCCATGATAGGTTAGGTTAGGTTATGTGGCAGCCCGATGTATCAGGCTCACTTAGACTATTCAGTCCATTGTGATACCACAGTGGTGAACTTCTCTCTTATCACTGAGTGCTGCCCGATTCCATGTTAAGCTCAATGACAAGGGACCTCCTTTTTATAGCCGAATCCGAACGGCGTTCCACATTGCAGTGAAACCACTTAGAGAAGCTTTGAAACCCTCAGAAATGTCACCAGCATTACTGAGGTGGGATAATCCACCGCTGAAATACTTTTTGGTGTTTGGTCGTAGCAGGAATCGAACCCACGACCTTGTGTATGCAAGGCGGGCATGCTAACCATTGCACCACGGTGGCTCCCTACGCAATCCATGATGGAGGGCACATAAGCTTCGGCCTGACCGAAATTACGGCCGTATATACATGTTTGTTTTTTTTTGTATAACTTAATAAAAAGAATGTGCCACGTTTTGAACCTGGAGGCACTTTTTTTGTTTAATTCTGAAAAAGTAAAATTTTCAATAATCACAACAGCCAAAAATCGACTGTTGTAAAATTCGATATTCGGAAAATAGACTACTCAATTGTTAGAAAAATTCCAAAATTTGTCCAGTGTGAAAGTCGAGAGTATTTGTTTTTAAATTATTAATTTCGATTACAATCTCAAGATCAGGATATTCAACGTAAGTTCTCTAGACAACCTATAACTTACGGATGCAAATTATTGTACCGACATTTGAAATAGTAAAATACTTTTCGATAAATTTAAATAATTGGTCGCTTAAGCCACTTTCCTTAACTTTTCTTCGAAAATTTATGATCGTTAATCAAAAGTCAATTTTATAAAAACTAATTTTCCAACTTAATTTCGAACAACTGACTACAATCTTAAACTAGCTGACTTTCGGGCTTTCATTTTCCTCCTCACCATATGAAAGAAACTTCCGATAGACTTCACAAGTCTTCATAACAATTTCTTTGAATGATTTATTTTGATAAATCATTGTACCAAGTATATATTCACATGTACAATTTCTTGTTAACAGTTGTTCTTTATTTACTCAAACATTACCAAAGTAATAAATTTATTGTTATAGAATTGTTGAGGTCTCATATCCTTACTTCTCCTCCATACTTGAACTAATCCATTACTCTAAACGAGAATGCTCTGGAAAAGTTGGTAACATTTATGATATCGTTATGGCATGTTAAAATGCTATGACATTTGTTAATGTCCTTCTCGTTGACGCTTTGTGTATTAGTTTAGTTTATTTGATCCCTGATGATTATGTCCTTGTGCGTCCGGATGTCATTTGTTTTGCTTGTTTTTATGCTGTCCATTTCTATGGGTTTTATGACTATATTTATGTGTGCTTTCTATGGGAAACTTGGGTTAATTAAATAAACGAAACGAAAAAAAAAACTTTGTAGAGGTTTATGCTCATATGCTGGTTTGTAAAATGTAAGAGCTTTTCCTGGTTTCATGAGACCGGCAAATCCATCAAAATGACATTCTTTATTTTATTTAATCAACTTAAGTTGAAGGCCATTTCATAACATTACATCGTTTTGTAAATCACCTTAGAAAAAGATGTTCCAACATACTACATGAGTTTTTAATAAATGCTAGTAAATTGAAATAAATCTTCTGTTCCTTATTATTGAGAATATTGTGAAAAAAACCAAATTATTGTTAGAGTCACAGTTGGGTTGAGCGAAACTCAGTTACCGCGTGAGACCTGAAGTCGTCAATAATTTAATCAAGGATTAAGAAAGTACGGATCCATGAAATTACGCCCCAAAGAGAAAATGAAATAAGGCCCCAAACAACAAAATATTCGAGGCCAAGTTTCTTTAATGAAATAAGCTTAAATACAAAAAAAATGTTTAAAATAAGAAACAAATTGGTTAAATTTGTACAAGAGTAAAATGGGAGTTACTCATTCCCACTGTACTAAGTCGTGCAGGACCACTTCAATTACCACTTGAATAATTGCTCAAAAGGTAAATGTGCCATCCATGTTAATACTAAATAATTAGTTCATGTTCTACGTTATTTATGATTTTCTACCGAAAGGTGAAACCACATCCCAATTGCGTTAAAAATGGGAAAAAGTTTACCTTCTATGTACATCTATGTGATTATAAAAATTGCAGGGCATACATATATGTATACATATATTTTCTAGATTGTCTATGATGTTGATTTTTTATTCACTACACTTAAAAAAAAAATCTTATATATGTTCTTAAACGGGAACTATGAGTGGAAATTTCGAGGAATCTGATGTCTTCAGTAGAACAACTTTCCAAAAATCTAAGTAACCCTCATAGGTTAGGTTAGGTGGCAGCCCGATGTATCATGCTCACTTAGACTATTCAGTCCATTGTGATACCACATTGGTGAACTTTTCTCTTATCACTGAGTGCTGCCCGATTCCATGTTAAGCTCAATGACAAGGGACCTCCTTTTTATAGCCGAGTCCGAAAGGCGTTCCACATTGCAGTGAAACCACTTAGAGAAGCTTTGAAACCCTCAGAAATGTGACAAGCATTACTGAGGTGGGATAATCCACCGCTGAAAAACTTTTTGGTGTTCGGTCGAAGCTGGAATCGAACCCACGACCTTGTGTATGCAAGGCGGGCATGCTAACCATTGCACCACGGTGGCTCCATGGTACATAGACCCGTGGATCAAATGATTCGGAAAGATGAATTCTCATAGGTTATGACCGACAATGGGTTATAGGAAAATGCCCTAAAGACAGCCCTGAAAGACAAACATTTCGGCCACAAACCATAAATTTTTTACCAGTACTCAGTACGTGTCAATCAAGAATAGTTGCTCGATCCATTTCTACCGCACAATTGCTTCCAGATCTCAATGCGTTGAACTTCGCAGAAATGGTTCAAACTACCCCAAAATCACTTTCGTGCAGCGGGTGATGGATTTGTCGGTCGTTAGCAGATCATAATTGGTGCCAAACGTAACCAATTCGAACAAAGCCAAATTGATTCTAAAATTTAATGTTATTTCCGATATTTTTTGTTTTTGAACAATAAAATACAGCACTTAACTTTTTTGCATTACATATCATCCACCCTGTAAAATCATTCAGTCGGAAATAGCGTTTAATCCATTTGATTTAAAGTTAGGTCAACATTTTATGCCTGAAAATGTTTCCGAATTTTTTTACAATATTTTTCGACTGTCAGTGAAACCTTCCTATATGGGTGCCATAACCGAAGACCCGGAACAGACTCAGTCACAAACGCTATCGAAAATGATGCCATCAGCTTAAATGCTTCACATAACCATTTCAAATGAACTTCTATAGAAGCGGAAAACAACATGGTTTAGATTCATGGTTGGCACTCGAGCCAAAATTAATCTACAAAAATTTAGAGAAAATGTTACCAACAACCTACCAAACAAACAAAAAAACATTGTGCAAAGTTTTATTTCTATAGAAAATGTTGTCAAAATTTTATTTCTATAGAAAATGTTGTCAAAATATTATTTAAAAAGAAAACGGTGTCAATATTTTATTTCAATAGAAAATTTTGTCAAAATTTTATTCAAAAAGAAAACGGTGTCAATATTTTATTTATATGGAATGTTTTTTTCAAAATTTGATTTCTATATATAAATTTTGTTAAAATTGTATTTCTATAGAAACAAAATTTTGTCAAAGTTGTATTTCTATAAAAAACTTTGTCAAAATTTTATTTCTTTAGAAAATGTTGATAAAATTTTATTTCTATAAAAAATTTTATTTCTATAGAATATTTTGTTAAAATTTCATTTCTATAGGAAATTTTGTCAAAATTTTATTTCAATACAATTTTTTCAAAATTTTATTTATTTAGAAAATTTTGTCAAAATTGTATTTCTATAGAAAATTCTGTCAACTTTTTATTTCTATAGAAAATTTTGTAAAAATTATATTCCCATAGAAAATGTTGTTAATATTTTTTTCTACGGAAAATTTTGTCAAAATTTAATTTTATAGAATATTGTGTAAAGTTCTATTTCTATAGAAAATATTGTCAAGATTTTTTTTCTATAGAAAATTTGTGAAGTACGTTTATTTAAGACAATTAATCCAACAAAAATTTGGTTGAGTTAAACATAGACATATTTTTATAGGAGAAATTTTTTAAATTTTTTGTATTGACATATATCTTATTATAAAATGTTTACCACTTTTTCCTCGTGTAGCAGTGAGTTTGCGTGATTTTTCTATGCCATACCATTCCAAACACAATTTCTGTATTTGTTTTGAAAAATATTTCCAGGATAATTTTGAATGATTTCATGAGTAGTTTATTGCATGTTGGATGGTTGACGAATCGTGTCTTTGTGTGAGTTTAAGTGTATGTGTATGCGTATGTTTGTTTTTTTAAGCCTATTATCATAGGCATGGAAGTACTCAAGTTAATTATACTGCCAACTTTGAATGGACGTTTGGCAAATATTTTAATGACTTATTTTCACACAGCCAGGACGAAGAGAGGAGCGGAATAAAACTTTCATGTGAAACTATTTGGCTACATAATAGAATTTCTACATTAACATTTTTATCGAAAAAGCAATTAATAAAAGTAATTAAGTTGCTTAATCTTTTTGCATATGAAATAAATCGAGGAGACCAAAACAAGCCACAGAAGTGAAGTTATTTTGATTACCTTTTTTTAGAATTTGATATTACAACTACAATTTCACGAATTAAAGTAGATTTCGTATAAAAACAACAAACTCTTGGGATTGTGGGTCTATCTTATTTCGCTAAACCTTGAAACGTGCATATATTTGATTATTTCTTTGAATGAGAGTACACTGCTATAAACTCCTGAAACAAACCGTATGAAAATCTTTTTGTTGTGAAAGAGAGTTTAAACATATTGGTTTGCAATTATACAAAAAATATCTACACTTGATACAAGATCTTACGATGTTCAAAGTAGTACCTGTTTTAGTGACAGCACATTAGATCGTTTACAAGGCACCATATACATTTGAGTCTTTTTTAGACATTATTGAAAGATACATAGACCTTCAAAACTGCAGCATGTTCAAAAATACAATCAAATGGTTCAATCATCAGTGCTATGCAAACAATCAAGGAAATTCCAACATCGAGAGGAGCAACTATAATATACCCTCCAACATATACATATATTTAAAGCTGCACCGATTTGGACATAATTTTTACACTTCTACAAAATATCTAGACTTAAATTTTAAATCAGCTAACGCCCTAGGGCGAAATACAAAGTTAGTTAAAAACCTATGGGAACTATTTAAAGCTAATGTAGTTTTTATGAAATTTCGCAAAAGTTCATTTATGATTTATTGGGCGATACATATGTATGAGAGATGTACGTATATTTGGGGCATTCTTCAAATTTTTCGTACTAAGCAGTCACTGCTTATGATATGGATATGGGATAGATCTCGCCAAGATAGGTGGTCAATTGTAGGTTTTCGGATAATATTTGGCCAAATTTTAACCGACTCTGTGGAAAGTCTGTTATCACAATGAGTACGATCTGATTACTAAAGGGGAAATCATCTCTGAAACTGTGTGCAAAATGTGACTATTCTTGACCTATTTGCCAGGGGCTTTATCTAAATCTCAAACGATTTGGATCGAATTCGAAATACTTGAATAGAATGTAAAAGTTTTTTCTCTGTGTAAAATATCAAGTCAATTGCAAAAACATCCCGTTGGGTGTTAAATATAAAATTTTCGATCACATTTCCCCAAATCAGTCCTGCAAACATATATTTGGGAGCTATATCTATATCTTATTCGATTTAAAACAAATTTGGAACACATCGCTAAAATGTTAATTCCATTCTCAGTGCAAAATTTCAAGTAAATAGAAATGAAACTTAGGCCTCCGTTGGTCATATGAACCCAAATTGGGTGAAAGATATATGGGAGCTATATCAGTACCGATTTCAATCGTATTTAGCATACTTGGCAATTATACCATTTGTGCAAAATTTGAAGCAAATCAAAGTGAAAATCTAGCATCTGTGGCCAATAGAAACCATATAAGGCGTAAGATATATGGGAGCTATATATAAAACTGAACCGGCTTTGACCAAATTTGCCATGCATTCTTGGAATATTCATTACACTATCTCTGCAAATTTTCACGAAAATGCGGAGAAACACATGAAAACAATATCTCAATATGGACCGATTTCAACCAAATTTGTCCCAATTTACGCCACTCGTGCAAAATTTAAAGAAAAAATCAATATGAAACTATGGCTTCTTATACTATTTAGGAGCATATGGGACGAAAGATATCTATGGAAGTTATATCTAAACTGATGTTTTCCTAAATCAATAGCGATTTTCTTTGAACCAGAGTAAGACCCCTTTCCAAATATGAGAACGATCGGACTTATACCGCCAGCTGTACTGTGCATAAATGAACAGGCACAAATCCCAAACAGGATTTAGCATTTATTTCTAAGACGATCATTATTCAAAACGATGCGACTCAGACTGGTCTACCCAATCCGTGAAAACGGATTTAGTGTCCACTTTGATCATACACTCAAAAAAAGTTTACTTGGATCCAAAGATTTTGACATTCCCTTAAAGATTTTGGTATTGATTCCGATCCAAAGATGCGGCTTCTTTAAAATAAAGACATCTTTGACGGACCTCCCGGGCTTTAAATCTAGGATAAATAAAATTAAAATTAGATACAGATCTCATTCATCGAATTTTTATTCTCTTTGTGTTATATATTAATAAAATCCACATTATGACAGGTACTTCAAAGTAAAAACAGTTTTCTTAGTGTTAAAAAAACTTTAAACCAAAGATGCAAATCCTTAAAATAAGTCTTAGCCTATACTTGAAGCGATTTTATCTTAAATTTAAAAATGCAATATGTCAGTTGAGTTAAAGGCGATCTCTTTAAATTAAAAATGTTTTTCTTTATTTTAAGGAAAATTTGCCTTACTTCAAAGATCTACAACTTCTGCAGAGAGACGGAAAATTTCAAGATTTGTGTCCTAAATTTAATGAAAAAAAAAATTGAAGCAAGGATTATAAACTTTCATTTAATTAAAATGTCATTATTTCAAAGAATTTTGTCCTTAACTTTGGGTAAATTTCGATTTCTAAAATTTAAGTTGCATAATCTTCCATATTAGATCAATATTTTTTTTCAGTGTTAGATCAATAGTTTTTCAGTGATCAATTGTGGTTCCTCAAACTCGTTTTCTCTTCCTCTTCGTGACTATTCCATTCCGTTTCCGGATTAACACCATCGTATCTATATAATAACCCCTCAGGTTTGCCTAGGTCCACTATCCAGAGCCCTGATGAAAGCGAATACAATTCTCAGATTCCAATTTCGCAAATGGGTAATAGCCATATAAAAATTTAGAGTTCTTTTAGAATTTTAATGGAATTTTAAATGATCACAAATTAATCTTCTGTTCGCTTTATGTCCTAATTTCTCTGTATTCTTGAACAATTTCGTAGAGATTTTATAGAATAGTTATTGAGGTACCTTTTAGATGGATGAGAAAAAATTGTAGCAATCTATCAAACAGTAAAAAATCTAAAATTGTTGGTAGAATTCTTCCAGCTGTGGCCACAGTGCTAGGCACCCACTACAAATGTCATCATTCATTAAACCAATCCTTACCATGGGGTTTCCAACATGCTATGATTCCTACTATTCATATATCTTTTTGGAGAGCCATTAGAATATCAGAGTTTCTATTATTACTTTCATCCCATATCAGTTTGTTTGCTTGCAGCCTACAGAAGAAGTCCAATTCTGATATCGCATCTAACTAGCGGCCTCATCACTAAAAGTTCTGCAACTTTTGCAATAGCGAATGTCAGTATATCGGCAATCTGTGTTTTCCCGCCATATAAATAAGAGCTGTTTTTATGGTGGTTCGAAATCGGTCACCATACATGACACACGTATTGAGCTACTAGTCTCATTACTGCTATACAAAGCCAGTGAAAAAGGGATGCGGATTATTCGCAACCTACAAATGCACAAACGTATTATACTAGATACCACAGAAGGAGTGAAGGGTAATAAAATATATTTATTGGGAAAGGGGAAATCTGAAGCCACTGTTTTGTAGTTTGGACTGCATTGTCGTTTGTTCAGTTAGCTGTTATATAGATGGCAAATCATAAACTCTAAGACTTTGTTTATACCAGTATTTCTTTCCCCTGTCGAAATTTCACTTGCACTTGATGCTTCAATTCGATATTAATAATGTGTCAATAGGGTTTGTTTTTGCTTGGAATTAATTTCACAATTTAAATGAGTTTAGTGTATTTTCCATTTTATTGCAATAGGGTAAGCGAAAACTTCTTGTAGAGGGAAAATGAAATATTGTTGAGGCACTTTGTTTATTAACACCCCCACTTTTCTCTTCTGCCTTTCTCTCTTCTTCTCTCTAGGGCTCTCATTAATTCTATTTTTGTTTGTTTTTAGTGTCCTTAAATTTCTATTTCATTCATTCAAAAACTAGGTTGTTCTGAGTAAAATGTCACTTTAGTCTATTCGAGAGTCGCAGTTAGTAAAGTTGTTGTAGTGTTTTAATTTTCCAACGATTGAAGTAAAAAGTTCGGACGACCCTCATTTCAGTAAGAAGATTAAAAAAGTTTCTCTCAACTCGTTCAATCGTTCAACACTACAACTACTCGAAAAGTTTTTGGTTCTTTTCATTATCCCAGCGAACTTATTGAAATTGGTATTTTGTTTGTCAGGCGACAGACGGACAGTTAGATGAAAAGAAAGACGGACAGATACAATGGTATTTCCGCCAGCAGTCACGTTGTTGTCACGAATTTCCTTAATACCGGAAATAGTTTTGCCTCCAGTGTGTGTCAATGTATATGTGTATATTAGCAAATACGTTTGAATTTGTGTGAGTGTGTGCGTGTTATTTGTGCGTGACTGTGCATTTTCTGGCGTAATTAATGTCAGATGCATAGTAATTTTATCGATTCACTTTTGACAGTGTTTAGCCATTAGGCAAGCGGAGACAATTTCCAAAAAAAAAAGTTTCAGTTATTTTTTTTTTTTTTTGCAATCATTTGTTTTATTTTTTCACCCACGTCTATAATGAAACTCTGTGTAGAACGCAACGGTAATGGAAAATGAACTAATTATTAAGAATGATATTATTATAGCTAATTGTGCGTTCTAATATCATAATGACATTTTTATTTGAAATATATGATACTATTGAAATAATGGTTATTTTAAAATAAATTGAAATTAGTTTCAGTAGTATCAAGCTAAACATTTATTTAATATCATTGAAATTTAATTGAATAATACCAAGCTAGACACTTATTTTAATCAAATTACATTAAATTAAGTCACCTAGAACTCCGTTTTGATATTATATATTACTAATGCAATAATGATTATTTTAAATTATATTAAAACAACTATCTTCGAAAGGAATACAAACTAAAGAAATAAATACATTCAATTAAATTATCTAGGCTATAAGGTAAGACTATATGATATAGATGGCTATAAAAATAAAAGGCATTCAAAAATTTTAACGTCATTCAGGATTTTATTTTAAAGACACTTTTCAAGTAAAACATGTCATAATTCAAACTCCAAACATACTCGTATTTGATTTCGAGTCTGAATTTAGAATCTTAGGCTGTGGTCAGTAGGTTATATAGGGCTTTGATTCCACATGCTTTAAAAAGCTGAAAACGAATCAACCCTAATTTGTTTCCCAGTATGAAGTACACAAAACCCAAATTTAATGAACAATTGCGTCTTAAATATATCCTTAGTGCCATTCGTATTTTCTTTGCCTCAGAATCAAATCAAACTCCTTAGTATAAAGACACACTTTTTGATATGGTGCAAGTTTTTTGTTCAGTGCACACGAAAACGGTCCCATATAGCCAATATTTTATAGTGGCTCGATGTTGCTCACTTTTTAAGTGATTGTTGAGGAGATACCAGAGATATTATTGGATATACATTTCACTGGAAATTAGATCACGGAACCATCTACCGGCAGTATCAATCGGCGGGAAATTGTATCGGGCTTTAACTAGTCTTGAACCCTCCGGACTTGATGGAATTACCTCGGTGGAATTGCTAGCAGTGGGTGGCAGAATTATCCAATGATTGTCTGTTATATAAAAAGCTTTATCAACTTAGCATATATTGCAGGATAGTGGACGGAGATAAAAGTTGTTTCCAACCGTAAAGCGGGAAAATCATTTTACTCGGGTCCGACCACTCAGTTTATGCTCATTTCTACTTAATATAGAACTAGCACTGATTCAAAATTGACCTCTTCAAGTCTATTGAGACCGCTTCAGCTTTATTGGAAGCACGCTATCTGTCAATAAGTACACAGTGTGGCCTTCAATAACCGAGGTAGATTTTAAATGGATTGCCAACTCTGAATGTATAACAAGGAATACTTACGGCCATTTTCATGTATCTCCGTTAGACTTTAATTCCCAGTTAACAGAAAGTAAAAACGAAATATCTTCTCTCCGGTTAACTTTAACTGAAAAATTTTTAGCAGTTAAGTTCCAAACTGGCATATGGAATATATAGACAATATGACAGACATGTCCATAGTACGGTTTAAAAGTTCATTAGCTAACGTAGCACAAACGGAGCTTCCTGAAAATGGGGGTTAGGCTGTTAGAGATGTATTTTAGCCACATTACGACAAACAAACATACAAAGGTACTCCCCAAGGATGAGTTCTGTCACCTCTTCTTTGGAATGTTGCTATCAACAGGCTTCTGATTTTCTTAGAAAAAGAAAGGATAAAAGTGATGGCATACGCAGATGATGTGGCTCTAGCAGACGGGGGAAAATTCCCATCCACAATTTGAAATTTTATACAGAGATCCGTCCGGATGACTGCAAAGACAGAAATAGTAATGCACTGCAAAGAACGCACAATTCCCACGGTTAAGCCCATTTCCTTAGGTGGTATTGAATTTCCCTTTGGTGAGTTTGAAAAATAGCTTGAAGTTATATTGGACAGGAAGCTGAACTTTAGCCTTAATGTAGAAGAAAGGGCGAAAAAAGCCATGGTAGCTTTGTACTCGTGCAAAAAGGGAAAAGTGGGGACTAAACCGAAAATTCTGCATTTGCGAATAGTGCGCTTGTGTAACTCAGGCGCATTCAGTAAATACAGGAACAGATTACCTAAATGCAATGCTGCATCTATTGCTTTTAGACATATTGGCCAAAAAGTCAGCTGTAACAACGGATGTATGGTTGCGCGAGCTACCGGAAAAATGGCACGGTCATAGTTCGGTCCTGAAAATAATGCCATATGTGCCAAACGTAGTGGATTACACTCTGGCGAAACCGATTTTCGACAAAAAATTTTAAATTCACACAGACCCCATGGAATAGAAGTTATATAAATTTCTACACCAATGACTCCAAATTGGAACTTAAAATAGCGAAAAGATTACCTAATCCCTGTAGTGTTTTTCAAAAAATTTTAACATAAATATATACCCATAAGTCAACCCGCAATGAAATTCCTGGACTCTGTGTTGTTTAACTCGAAAACGGCCATAGCCTACCCCAAATCTCTCAAGGAGATGGCTGAAAAGTAAAATGTATGATTAAGGGATTATAGTTATATGCAAAAACAAGTATATACGGCCGTAAGTTCGGCCAGGCCGAGTCTTATGTACCCTCCACCATGGATTGCGTTGAAACTTCTACGAAAGACTGTCATCCACAATTGAATTATTTGGGTTGTGGTATTTTAAAACTTCTTAACATCGTTTTCTGAATTGTGAGTTAGTCCATACGTGGTATATATTAGACAAAAAAGGTATGTATAGGTAAGTCTACAAATAATTACGAATCGATATGGACTTTTGCACGGTACGTAGAGAGGCAGAATTCAAATATGGGGGTCGCTTATATGTGGGCTATATACAATTATGAACTTGATATGGACCAATTTTTGTGTGATTGGGGATCGATTTATCGTGGGCTACATATAACTATCGACCGATATGGACCTAGTTAGGCATGGTTGTTAACGGCCATATACTAGCACAATGTACCAAATTTCAACTGACTCGGATGAAATTTGCTCCTCCAAGTGGCTCCAAAACCAAATCTCGGGATCGGTTTATGTGGAGGCTATATATGATTGTGGACTGATATGGACCACTTTTGGCATGGTTGTTAAATATCATATACTACCACCACGTACCAAATTTCAACCAGATCGGGTGAATTTTGCTTCTCCAAACGGTGCCGGAGGTCAAATCTGAGGATCGGTTTATATGGGGGCTATATATAATTATGGACTGATATGAACCAATTCCTGCATGGTTGTTGGATACCGTATACTAACATCACGAACCAAATTTCAACCGAATCGGTTGAAAGGGCTTCGGATGTCAAATCTGGGGATCTGTTTATATGGGGGCTATATATAATTATGGACCGATTTCGACCAATTTTTGCATTGGTCTTTGAGGCCATATATTAACACCACGTATACCCCCCGTTTATATGGGAGCTATACGTAAAAGTGTACCGATATGGCCCATTTACAATACCATCCGACCTACATCAATAACAACTACTTGTGCCAAGTTTCAAGTCGATAGCTTGTTTCGTTCGGAAGTTAGCGTGATTTCAACAGACGGACGGGTTAACATGCTCAGATCGACTCAGAATTTCACCACGACTCAGAATATATATACTTTATGGGGTCTTAGAGCAATATTTCGATGTGTTACAAACGGAATGACAAAGTTAATATACCCCCATCCTATGGTGGAGGGTATAATAATGCTCAGTGCTAGTGGAAAATGATTCAATTTGGGAAGAATAATTCGAGTATGTACAAGTGCCACAACTAATCATCTCTCCCCTCTAGATCTATACTGAAGGCTATGGAAATTCCTATTAGCCGACGATGAAACATGTATAGCCAGGTTTGTATAGATTGATATCTGGCATTACAATAATTTAATAATATTTGTTACTTCATCTTCATGTCCAATAAATTTGTATGAAAATTTTAAGAGTATGTAGAAAATGTAATAGTAAAATATTCATATTATTTAAATAACACGAAAGCAAAATTCTAATACAAATATTTACCCCTGTCTCTTTTCAGAATATAAACATCAATGGAAATATATGATGTCAAATGTGAAATTTGCGATACGCAGGGAATAGTCAATTCTGACATGTTCTCCTCATTATTGTCACATAAAGTATATCACTCATGGCACAAAACTAGAGTATTTTCCATAAAATAGATTGTCTGTTTACCAGAAACGCACACCTCCGATGTTCTCAAATGACACCAGGTAATTATGCATATTTAATCAAGACTTTCCTAAGTAAATCGTAGAAAAACTTTGAACCCACACTACGCCATACACCTGTACACCTTCCTCTCCCGCCCTCTTGTTCTCATCGTATATAGCAAAAGGAAATCGCTTATGGCTCTTTGTACTTGAAGCTGCATAAATAATGCCACCTACGAAAAGTTACATGAATCCCAAAGAATTCTTGGAATTAGAATAAAACCATCTTAGAATGTTTAAGTCAAGTGAAACTGTAATGGAGCTAAATTGTTCTAAAACAATGATGGGATGCGAGTTTATGGAATAGTATCGTACGTGCAAAACAGTGTTTAACGGGATGGTTGGGGGTGGGGAACGGGTTTGCATAAACTACATATGGATAACATACCAGAAATATATCTAAACCAACATATATGGGGATATGTGAACATAAGTTTGAGTGAATACACTTACAGCACACTCATAACCATCACAGTCATACTTACACATATTCGTTTATAATTTATGCATGAAATTAAAGGTAAAACATCTTCATTCTACTAAGACTTAAAACTAAATGTGGGTATCCTTTTAGTGAAAAGTGTCCGTCCATCTGTCTGTCTACTCTACATTATTACACATTCATTGAGGTCTATCATAGTGTATGGGTGTATGAGACATCCTTGAAATGAAGAAACCCAAAACACATGAATATGTGTGCATTAGGGATGCTCAGATATGTTCCTTAAAATCTTTACATTCGTGCTTAAATTGATGTAAAGAAATATATTCTACGAAAAAATATATACTAAAGCAAATATAAATTACGGACGGGGCCGACTACATTATTACTCTGCAGTAAAAAAAAATTGATACAATCTGAAATCCTTCAAATTTGTTGGAAGCTACATATAAAGCTTTATATTCCCATATACATTTATATATGAACCGATTGGGACAAAATTGTTTACAATTTTACGAAATCTCTAAACTTAAAATAAAAATCTGACAACCGAATTTATTGCCGAATTATTTGTGACAACCGAATTTATTGCAAACCTTCTTTAGGCAGTTGCAGCTACTATCAGTTGGCAGTTGTGTCACCAGACTGATTCGGTCGACACAACTAATACCACATATGTGTTGGTTGGGTCTGCCTATGACATCGGTTATGGTCTCGTATCTTTAAAAATTAAACACATATATAATTTTGCGAGGTTTCGATGTGGAAGTATGCTCTATCCTTACGTATGAGTTTTGGGCACATTCCCCGAAACTAGTAAAGTAAAGAAATATTGAATGCAAATTATTTTCTCAAACTGTCTTACCATTTGTATTCGTTTTCAATTGAATTTCCTTATTTCCAAACACATATATCCTGTTCTTCAAAATTAAAATTAAATTTTCAATTTAACTTGTGAATTGTTTTGACATTTGATAAATTTTCAAATAATATTCAGGCTTCATAACCGAATGTTGAAATTTTCTTATAATTTCTATTTCCATCATCAAAGTCGGTGCTCATTACCGAATATTAGTTTTGAATAACTACTTCATGCCAGTTGTGATAATCATTGTGGAAATGATTTATTGTAGACCAATAGTGTTGGTTGACACAACAATATACTTCGACTTGGAACTATCTTTCCGTACAAAGCACTTTCATTCTTTCTAAGGAAAAGTATACTTATTGCAAATACTGAATCTTTAGTGACCCAATTGAAAATGTGTTATAAGAACGAATAAAATCGGGCAATTTCCCCCCTAGTTTTTTAGTTTTGACCAAAATTCCAAATTAAATTAATATCATTTAAAAGTTAAAATTTTTCCAAAATCTAACTTCGATGGAAAATTTTGTTAAATTTTTATATCTATTAAAAATTTTTATTTCTATAGAAAATTTTGTAAAAGTTTTATTTCTGTAGAAAATTTCGTCAAAATTTTATTTTTAAAGAAAATTTTGTCAAAATTTTTTTTTTGCTCTTCCAAGGGGCTCCGGTCAAATCTTAGGATTGTTTATATGGGGCCTACATATAATTATTGACCGATTTCGACCAATTTTTGCAGGGGTGTTTGAGGCCATATATTAACACCACGTACCAAATTTCAACTGAATCAGATGAATTTTTGTCTTCCAAGAGGCTCCGGAGGTCAAATCTGGTGATCGGTTTATATGGGGGATATTGACCGATGTGGACTAATTTTTGCATGGTTGTTAGAGACTATATACTAACACCATGCACCAAATTTCAACCGGATCGGATGAAATTTGCTTCGCTTAGAGGCTTCGCAAGCCAAATGTGGGGGATCGGTTTATATGAGGTCTATATTTAATTATGGACCGATGTGGACCAATTTTTGCATGGTTGTTAGAGACCATATACTAACACCATATACCAAATTTCAGCCGGATCGGATGAAATTTGCTTCTCTTAGAGGGTCTGCCAGCCAAATTTGGGGGTCCGTTTATATGGGGGCTATACGTAAAAGTGGACCGATATGGCCCATTTGCAATACCCTCCGACCTACATCAATAACAACTACTTGTGCCAAGTTTCAAGTCGATAGCTTGTTTCGTTCGGAAGTTAGCGTGATTTCAACAGACGGACGGACATACTCAGATCGACTCATAATTTCACCACGGTCCAGAATATATATACTTTATGGGGTCTTAGAGTAATATTTCGATGTGTTACAAACGGAATGACAAAGTTAATATACCCCCATCCTATGGTGGACATAAAATTCCTCTAAATTTTAAATTTCTGGCAAATTGGATTAAAATTGCTGTACAAAGAGGTCCAAAAAATAAAATCGGGAGATCGATCCACATACACACCATATTTTTTGCCCACCTATTTCTGGACATAAAATGCCTCTAAATTTTAAATTTCTGGCAAATTTGATTGAAATTGTGGTATATAGAGGCCCAACAAATTAAATCGGAACATCCATCTGTATGGGGACTATATCAGAACCTGAATGCAAAGTATTTCTAGATTTGCAAATTCAACCAAATTTGATAAAAACTGCAGTTTATAGAAGAAGTCTATCGGTCTTTATGGAGACTCTACCAGAACTAATACACATCATTTTCAGCACGCTTACTCTGAAAAAAATATTTACGTAATATTAAATATTATGCAACCTAAACTTTAGGATGTGCAATTACAAAATATTAATGACAAATTTCTTTAAAATAATAAAATTTTAATTAAAATAAATTTTATATTTTCTTAAAAAAATATTAAATTTAGGACACACATTTTGGAAATTTGTCCCCCTCCGTTAAAGTCTTATATCATTGAACTAACAAAAATTTTCCTTAAAATAAAGAAACACATTTTTGTTTTAATGAAATCGTCCTTAACTGAAATATTGAATCTTTCGATTTAAGATAAAAACGCTTCAACTATAGGCTAAGACTTATTTTGAGTATTTAGCATCTTTGATTTAAAGTTTTTTTTTGGAATTAACAAAATATTTTGTACTACGAAATATCCGTGATAATTTAGATTTTTAAACTGACAGTTGTTTGTATGAGAATTGGGAGCCACCATGGTGCAATGGTTAGAATACCTTGCATACACAGGATAATGGGTTTGAACATTTTCGACCAAACACCAAAAAGTTTTTCAGCGGTTACCCAACTCAGTAATGCTGGTGATATTTCTGAGGGGTGCAAAGCTTCTCTAAGTGGTTTCACTGCAATTTGGAACGCCATTCGGACTCGGCTATAATAAGGAGGTCCCTTGTCATTGAGCTTAACATAGAATCGGGCAGCAGTCAGTGATAAGACAGAAGTTCACCACTGAGGTATCACAATGGACTGAATAGTCTAAGTGAGCCTGAAATATCGAGCTGCCACTATACCTAACTTAACCTAATATAGCACAAAAAGAGAATAAAAATTCGATAAATGAGATCTGTATTCTAATTTTAATTTTATTGATCCTGAATTTAAATCTAGATATGTCACTAAACAATGTCTTCATTTTACAGAAGCCGCATCTTTTGCTCGGAATCAACACCAAAATTCTTAAGGGAAGGTCAAAATATTTGGAAAAAATTTATGCTTTATCGGGCATTTTTTTTCAACTTTTCCAACAAATTTAATTGATACAATTAATTCTTGTGATTAATTTTTCTTCCAATTAAAAAATTTGTTCAACCAATTAAATTTTTAATTGAATATTTTTTAAAATTCAATTAAAATTTTAATTGGAAACATTTTGGTGATATTTTGTTCTGTGTGCTACGAACACAAATCCAACGAAAATTTTTGTGCGCATTCCACCGAGGGGTAGGCATTTAAATTTCGGCCCTGCCGAATTTTGATCATGCACTTGTTCAAAATATTTTGCATAAATCAAATAACCTTTTTATTTATTTCATTATATTCCTTTAGTAATTTAATAACATATGGATCACGAATTTAACTGAAGTTATCTACATATAAGAATTCAGTATTACAAATAGCATTAAATGATTATTAATATCATATAATTGCTATTCATAACATCTTATGCCTCTTCTTGGTATGGTCTAATATGTGTATGTGTGTGTATTTAACAATGCCTAAGCCTATTTGAATTAAGAGAGAGCTGATATTACAATTTGGCTCAACTTTTCACATCAATGTAATTTAATAATTTGGGCACATATTTAAGCGTCAATAGGACCACTCTGGTATTGGCATCATCGTCTCATTTAGAAGATGCGATTAAATAAAGCAGATATTCATGCGACCACAAATGCTTGTATGTATATTTCCTTCTAGCAGATATTCTTAAGATATTAAGGAAATTAGTTTAGACTTGATGTAGCGCCTAGAAGCAGAAATGTTTATGAGATTTACGTAGACTCACAATTGACTGAATTCTAGAATCCTTTATTTAATCCTATTTAGAAGAAATTTGGAATCTAAAAGCTTTTATTTATTTACGGCCATTTTCATGTATCTCCGTTAGACTTTAACTCCCAGTTAACAGAAAGTAAAATCGATATATCTTCTCTCCGGTTAATTTTAACAGAAACATTTTTAGCAGTTAAGTTCCTACCTGGCATATGGAATATATAGACATGGTGACAGACATGTCCATAGTACGGTTTAAAAGTTCGTTAGCTAACGCAGCACTAACGGAGCTTCCTGAAAATGGGGGTTAATAATATTTCTAGTACACAAATTTTACATAACGTACTATACGTTCTATGGTAATGTTACTGAAGCATTTTACTAAGCTTTCGCCCATAAAGATTAACATAGTTTTAAAGATACTTACTAATATTTACACGCAGAGAAGGAATATGATCACCTCAAACATGTTTTATAAGTAACATGTTATTCTTAGACGAGAAAAATGCAACAGTTTTTGTCCCAAAAAAAGTTGTTTACTCACCAAACATATTCATGGTTGCAGAAATCAGATACATAATTTTCAACAAAATAACATGTCGCATGTTCTCCGTCCAAAATAAACATTTTGCTCTTAAAACATGTTTGACGTGTTCATATTCTTTTTAGGTGCAGAGTACACACAAAAAAAAAATTTTCTGATTCAATCACCAAATTAATTGATCCAATTAATTTTTTAATTGAAATGTCTTCAATCATGAAAATGGTAATATCAATCACAGTTTTAATTGGGCATAGAAAAAATTCTTGTTTAAAAAATTAATTGATTTTTTTCAGCAAATTTCAATTACTTTTTTAACTGATTCAATTAAAAATTTAATTGATGTTGATTGCAAAACTCAATTAATTTATTAATTAAAAAAGGTAAAAATTTTTAATTACTTTCTGAATTGGCTTAGATTTTTTATTTGGATTAACAAATAATTATTTGAAATACATTTTTAATTAAAAATTAAAAAAATCAGCACTTTTTTTAACTGAATTAGTCTTCCGAATTTGATTAAAAAGTTAATAGTATCAATAAATTTTTTAATTCTTATCTTATTCTTATTCTTACCATATGTTCGCCAATTGTTTTATATTCAGCTATAATTCCAATTGAACGTGTCAACTGCCGTCAGAATTTCGCAATTCTTACAGTTCTTTTCGTCCCAACTTTGTCAGCCTTCCGAAGTTACGTCTTACCAATAATTTCAAAAGTCGATTTTTTCAAAATTTGGACAAGGTTAGAATATCATCCGTTTTTATACCCTCCATCATAGGATGGGGGTATATTAACTTTGTCATTCCGTTTGTAACACATCGAAATATTGCTCTAAGACCCCATAAAGTATATATATTCTGGGTCGTGGTGAAATTCTGAATCGATCTAAGTATGTCCGTCCGTCCGTCCGTCCGTCCGTCCGTCCCTCCGTCTGTTGAAATCACGCTAACTTCCGAACGAAACAAGCTATCGACTTGAAACTTGGCACAAGTAGTATCGATGTAGGTCGAATGGTATTGAAAATGGGCCATATCGGTCCACTTTTACGTATAGCCCCCATATAAAGGGACCCCAGATTTGGCTTGTGGAGCCTCTAGCAGAAGCATATTTCATCCGATCCGGCTGAAATTTGGTACATGGTGTTGGTATATAGTCTCTAACAACCATGCAAACATTGGTCCACATCGGTCCATAATTATATATAGCCCCCATATAAACCGATCCCCAGATTTGGCTTGCGGAGCCTAAAAGCGAAGCAAATTTCATCCGATCCGGCTGAAATTTGGTACATGATGTTGGTATAGGGTCTCTAACAACCACGCAAAAATTGGTCCATATCGGTCCTTAATTATATATAGCCCCCATATAAACCGATCCCCAGATTTGGCTTGTGGAGCCTCTAAGAGAAGCATATTTCATCCGATCCGGCTGAAATTTGGTACATGGTGTTGGTATATGGTCTCTAACAATCATGCAAAAATTGGTCCACATCGGTCCATAATTATATATAACCCCCATATAAACCGATCCCCAGATTTGGCTTGCGGAGCCTCAAAGAGAAGCAAATTTCAACCGATCCGGCTGAAATTTGGTACATGATGTTGGTATATGGTCTCTAACAACCATGCAAAAATTGGTCATAATAAATATATATAGCCCCCATATAAACCGATCCCCAGATTTGGCTTGCGAAGTCTCCAGGAGAAGCAAATTTCATCCAAGCCGGTTGTAATTTGGAACATGGTGTTAGTATATGATCTTTAACAACCGTGCCAGAATTGGTCCATATCGGTCCATAATTATATATAGCCCCCATATAAAACGTTCTCCAGATTTGACCTCCGGAGCCTCTTGGAGGAGCAAAATTCATCCGATCCGGTTCACCATACCAACCATACCAAAATTGGTCCAATCACAAGAAATTGGTCCATGTCGGTTCATAATCATGGTTGCCACTAGAACCAAAAATAATCTACTACAATTTTATTTCTATAGAAAATTCTGTCAAAATTTTATTTCTATAGAAAATTTTGTCAAAATTTTAGTTCTAGAGAAAATTTTGTTAAAATTTTATTCGGTTCATAATAAAATCTTCATCATTTTCAAAATTTTATTTCTATAGAAAATTTTGTCAAAAATTTTTTTATATAGAAAATTTTATTCAAATTTTATTCATTTTTTTTATTTTATTCATAATCATGGTTGCCACTCGAGCCACAAATAATTTCTATAGAAAATTTTGTCAAAAGTTTATTTCTATAGAAAATTTTGTTAAAATTGTATTTCTGTAGAAATTTTTGTCAAAATTTTCTTTCTATAGAATATTTTGTCAAAATTTTTATTTCTATAGAAAATTATGTGAAAATTTTATTTCTATAGAAAATTTTGTCAAAATTTTATGTCTACTTTGTCAAACTGAATTATATACGTATTGGATCGATCTGTTTTGATTTAATATATACCACGTATGGACTTACATACAATTTAGAAGATGGTGTTAGGAGGTTTTAAGATACCTTGCCATCGGCAAGCGTTACCGCAACTTAAGTAATTCGATTGTGGATGGCAGTGTTTAGAAGAAGTTTCTACGCAATCTGTGATGGAGGGTACATAAGCTTCGGCCTGGCCGAACTTACGGCCGTATATACTTGTTTTTTTTTTTTTTTTTAATTTTTTGACGTAATCTTGGAGGCAACTTAGTTCAAACTGGTAAGCATAATAGTAATTGAAGGGAATTCTTGTTTAGTTGTGCAAAAACATATCCTATGAGGAAAGTACTTCCCTTCAGCATTAACAAGAGCAATGTAATATGCCAGAAAAACAAATCATGAAATATATGGTAAGCGAAACAATTCGGTGATAAATTACGTAACCTAATTTCCCCGTTATTTCAGACTCGCTAGGACTATTCAGTCTTATTGGAATACGGTGATGGTAAATTATTATTCCCAATCAAACAGTAATGCCGAGGGTATGGCACAAATGTTCATGGTGAAATTTTTTACCATTTATTATCTAATTTTTGCTTAGTAGCTGCTTGAATTAATATTGAAGGTCCATATGCCCTTCCTCTTGCAAAAATTTGAAAACATTAGTAATGAAGTGGGATGAAGAAATTAAAAATTTTTCTAAAATATGCGTTATGTGTACAGTATTTAATGTCATCAACATTTTTTAATACATACAATTTCAAACATAATCCTTTTGAAATTCTGCCACCCACATCATAAATATAAAATAGGATTTATTCTTAATCTAAAAAAAAAAACATATTTCTTAATTTTTGACAACACATGCAAAACTTTCCAACTTCCACATGACATACTGAGTTGTTGTCAGAATATATAAAAATATTTTCGTAACTATAAAACTTTTGTAGTTGATAAAGAATAAAAACGCCATCTCCCTGTTATTTATGCATATCATTGTCAAACGGATCCAAAGAACTCGTGAAAAACTGGCATCTCAAAGAAAGGGAAAATTTCGGGATAGATAACAACTTATGTAGCTAAAAATTAACATTTGTCTAAAATTCTTTTGTAGAATTAGCTTTTGTCTTGACTAATAGTCATAGTAGTTTTCAATTGAATGGACATTTGTAGAAACACATTGAAAGCTTAAAAAACAGGAAAAGATTAAAATGTTCATTTCAATACTCATGTTACAATTAAAGAAAAATTGTATACAAGGTAATAATTTTCAGAGATGTGTTAGTGTATTGTCCGTGTATGTAATTGACTTCGAATTAGGGCGTCCATACAAACCGGTTTTTATTTTTATTTTCATTTTATTTTAATAACTAAAAGTTTAATTATGTAGACATTTCCAAACGTAAAACTTAAGATATTAAAAGATATTGCACCCTCATCAAACATTTCGGAAATACAATGTCGCCTTAGTAACCTCAAAACTATACTTTTATTTTTCCTTACGCATATTGCACAAATCACAGAATAAGTACAAATGGAAAAGCCACATCATCCCGATTTCTCTGTATTGAAATTACTAAGTAAAGTATCTCTTTTCGTTGGAGCGGAATATTTGGCAAAATCTATTACAAAATCAAGAATTCTACCAATTTACCAAAAAGTAAAACATCTACCATTTTTGGTACAATTCTACCAACTGTGGTAATCGCGTTTGCAATATTATCTGACCTACACTAATAACAGCCACCTGTGTCAAGTTTTAAGTCGATAGGTTGTTTCGTTCGGAAGTTAGCATCATTTCAATAGACGGACGGAAGGACATCGCTGGATCAATATTTCGATATTTTCCAAACTTTCTATCCTATGGTGCAGGGTATAAAAAAACAAAACAACCAACCAAAAAATCTTCGAAGACGAAACTGTAGAAAAAATTGAAAAAAAACAAGTATATATGGCCGTAAGTTCGGCCAGGCCGCATCTTATGTACCCTCCACCATGGATTGCATAGAAACTTGTACTAAAGACTGTCATCCACAATCGAATTACTTGGGTTGCGGTAACACTTGCGGATGGCAAGGTATCTTAGAACTTCTCAACACCATCTTCTCAATTGTAAGTTAGTCCATTAGGGGTATATAATTCAGTTTGACAAAATTTTTTATAGAAATAAAATTTTGACAAAATTTTCCATAGTAAAAAAATTTTGGAAGATTATTATAACTATAGACCGATATGGACCAATTTTAGCATGGTTGTTAGCGGCCATATACCAACCAAATTTCACCACGTACAAAATTTCAACCGGATCGAATGAATTTTGCTCCTCCAAGAGCTCCGGATGTCAAATCTGGGGATCGGTTTAAATGGGAGTTATATATAATTAAGACCGGTATGGACCAATTTTAGCATGGTTGTTAGGGACCATATACTAACACCACGTACCAAATTTCAACCGGATCGGGTGAATTCTGCTCTTCCAAGGGGCTCCGGAGGTCAAATCTGGGGATTGGTTTGTATGGGGGCTATATATAATTATGGACCGATGTGGACCAATTTTTTCATGGTTGTTCGAGACCATATACTAGACCCATGTACCAAATTTCAGCCGGATCGGATGAAATTTTTTCTCTTAGAGGCTCCGCAAGCCAAATCGGGGATCGGTTTATATGGGGGCTACATATAATTATGGACCGATGTGGACCAATTCCTGCATGGTTGTTGGAGACCATACACTAACACCACGTACCAAATTTCAACCGAATCGGATGAATTTTTCTCATCCATGAGGCTCCGGAGGTCAAATCTGGGGATAGTTTTATATGGGGACTATATATAATTATGAACCGATCTGGACCAATTTCACCCGAATCGGATGAAATTTGCTTCTCTTAGAGGCTCTGCAAGCCAAATCGGGGGATCGGTTTATATGGGGCTATAAATAATTATGGACCGATATGGACCATATTATAAGGGGGCTGTACGTAAAAGTGGTCCGATATGGCCCATTTTCAATACCATCCGACCTACATCAATAACAACTATAATAAAAAAATAAAATAATAACAAGTCGATAGCTTGTTTCGTTCGGAAGTTAGAGTGATTTCAACAGACGGACGGACGGACATGCTTAGATCGACTCAGAATTTCACCACGATCCAGAATATATATACTGTATGGGGTCTTAGAGCAACATTTCGATGTGTTACAAACGGAATGACAAAGTTAATATACCCCCCATCCTATGGTAGAGGGTATAAAAACTCTTGCATTAGCAATTTCCCCAAATCAATACCCAACTCTAAACCCCAAGATTGACGCCTAAAGAAATCCCCGATGAAGATGCTTTGCCCCTCCATATATAAGGGAGGGGGTGGAAAATAAATTAATTAACCAAGTGTTCATCTTAGCACACTTTGTTATTTTACAGAAGTTAGAGTAGATTTCTAGGCACAAGAACGACATCGTTAAATTCCAAAGTTTTACCAAATGGCCAAACACCACTTCAATCTATCTCAAAAACGAATGAGGCAAATAAGAAAAGCTGGAAATTTTGTTTTGAAACATTTTTTATAGCCCATCTGGAAGCGAAGAGTTGAGAACAATAAACATGGTAATCTTTTGATCGCAATTGAAATTCGTTTGGCGCAAAGGAAATTGGAAAATATTTAGCACAATATAGCAAACACCGAACCAACTCGACCAGAGGAAACATACAAATCTAGCAGTAAAATCGAATACAATGTCAATAGTGTCGATTGTGTTGTTCGCTCCGAACCATAAAGTTTAAAATTAAATTAAACTTTTCCATTTGTCTGGCCATTCAAATAAAGTTTTGCTGTTGCTCGCATTGTAGAGAACAACCTAGCAATAGATGGGAGGGCATAGTTCAAGGAAAAACTAATCCCATTCCCAATTATATTTATGGTTTTCCAAAACGGAAAACCACAACATTCACACACACACGCACGTTGCATTTGTGGCCATGTTTTGTTAGGTTTTAATGGGAAATGGATGCGTGTGCGTATGTTGTGTATTCTAATGGCCAAAAAGTAAAAAAGTCACAAATCTTTTAAACTTTAAGGCCAACTTAAAACTCTGTTCGAAATGTGCCATTTCATGATGACCATTTAACCCTAAGTTATCATTAAGTTGGTAAGGATATACTTCTCAAATTTGTTTCTTCTACAAATATCGAATGCAAATTTCAATGTAGGAACCCAAATGATATTATGGAATAGGTTGTTGTTTTTTTGCGAAATGATTTTTATATTCTTCTCGAGAGCATGGCGTGAATAAGTTTTTCATTCCGGTTATAATATATCGAAATATATAGAGACTTTTCTTTGTTGCTTTACCTCATCTTAAATACGTGATTTCCCTCGGCATGCAAAATTGTCCGTTGTAGGCGATGACCTAATAATTTGACTGTTATTTCTTTCAACGATTTTGGAAACAAACAGAAGATGTGCCAAATGAGGGCAACTTCGACTAATTTAACCGCTTTGTAACGCTTTGAAATATTGGTTGTAAAACCACCGTTGGTAGAATTCTTGGCATTTTGGTTGTTCTTTCAAAATATCCTCTATCAAATAACAGGAACTCCAATTACACTCCAATAACTTCTACACCCACAGAAAACATACTTTCCTCCGGAACGAAATTTTCGACAAACAAAATGGGAATCTATCTCTTATAAAGTATTTTCTTTAAGAGCAAATAAATCCCAAATTATGATAAGCGATTCAACGATCATCTCTAGTCTTTTGTTACTATTAAAGGATCTTTTTAAGCGTCAAAAGAAAACTTTGATTGTTTAAAATTTCGTTCCTCAGAAGAGAAAACACTTCATTCAATGCACTTTTGACGAATATCAGTATTGAGAAATTAGAATAGTACATATTATTTACTTCGTACTATAACTAGCGCAATGTTCCCATCGAATAATAATTAAGTTCAGATGGAAGGTTGCCTTGGATTCTCACAACGCTTTTAAAGTGTTTCTGAATTTTCCAAATATTTAGCCAATAGCTCCAAAAATTTTCGTTTCTTTCGAAGCCCATTTTGATACCACATGGTAACGTCTCCATTTCTGTAGAAATTAAAAAAAACAGACTCTGTAGGTATCTTATGGGCAATAGATCAACCCCAGCACCGGTACATGACTAGTCCCTTGTGTCTATGGACCAGTCACAGTTGTGGTAAAAGGATCGGCCTCTTTAACATGGGTTTGTCATTAACGGTTAAATTTTACACATTAGGACACTTTTTCAACTCTCTCCCCAGGGACACGTCCTGCGGCAACCCCATAGACATGAATCAATCTTTTTTATTTATTGTGTATATCCTATAGGTTTTAATATGAAGAGCAGTGTTACCGTTGGAAATTTTGAAAAAGTCGCATATTCAAAAAAAAAAAGTCGCACAAAAAAGTCGCATAATGATAAAAAAAGTAGCTTACATTTGTAAGGTCTTTTTATTACAATAATTTTCTATAAATCAACACAAAAGCACAAAAACAGTACCTTTAACATCAAAAGATATTTTACCAACTTATTGTAACATAAAATCCAGTAAAACTTAAACTTGCAAGAGAGTAAAAATAGATTTTTTATCTTTGCCAAAATTAGCAAATCAATTAAAATAATAAATATATTTTTTATATTACATTTCTAATTGACTCTGTGAAATATATTGCACGTATGATTTGTGTATGACAAACTCTTGCAAGTTTTTCCTGGAAACAAAAATCCCTAGCAAATTTTGGCTTTTTGGAGTAAACGAACGGCTTCCAGTAAAAATTTGTGATAATTACCACAAATTATTTGGTACTAGAACGGATCTAGTGTTTGCAATAAAACAACGACTGAACAAATCAGAACACCGTGTAGCTTAGGTGTCCATAATGATACTACACGTGATTTACTTCTCTCTTATTAATGCGTGCTTCTATACACTGAAAAAAAGCATACTCGGTTCCAAAGATTTTGTCTTTACTTTAAAAAATTTGGTATTGATTCCGAGCCAAAGAAGCGGAGAATACAAGTAAGGATACTTTTAAGACACAATTCTCTTTTAAATTTAGGTTTTGTGTACTTGCTTCTAGGAAGCAAATTTAAATTTTTCGATTTCTCAGCTTTTTTTTTTCTTCATATGCTATCAAAGTCCTTTAATAACGAGTTAACGGCAACTTTATTTTTCAAATTAGGACTCGACTTCCAGTAGAAATTATGCTATGTTTGAAGTAAACAACTTCTTTAAAATAAAGTTTTGAAAAACATGTCCTATATTTGAACGATTTTTTGCTTTGTAGTCAAGATGCAAAAAGACAACAAATTTAAAGACAATTTCATTAAATTTAAAGAATTTTTCTGAATTATTAAAGTCAAGTTGACCTTAGCCTATAAATTTTTTCTTTCATGTTAAGATACCCATTTTTAAGTCAAATCACTTAATTATAAGGACAATACGACTTCATTGAAAAGTTTATCGACTTTTGGACAAGGAAAATAACTTTATTTTAGAGAAATGCGTCTTATATGCTAAGCAAAATTTGTATTCGTATTTTAAAGACATGAAATCTTTGACCTCACGACAATATTTTTTTCAGTGTAATTAGCTCAATGACAAGTGAACTCCTTTTTATAGCCAAGTTCAAACGGAGTTTCACATTGCGGTGAAGTATTTAGAGAAGCTTTGAAACACTCAACATCCACCGCTGAAACACATTTTGCTGTTTGGTCAAATGAATCCATGATCAAGGAGGGCCATTGCACAACGGTGGCTCCGTAAGGCGTAAGGCGCATGGTGATTATAAAAATTGCTTTAAATTTAAGTATGCGACTAAGTCACACATTTTACATCTTTTAAAAAAGTCGCATGACGTCAGAAAGGTTGCAAAATGTGACTAAAGTCGCACAAAGGTAACACTGATGAAGAGCGTATAGAAATCAATAAATTATATAGCATTTTTAAAATTGCTACAAACTGGAACACTGGTAGCAATCCTGTGATAGATCTGTTAGTGGCAAAATTTGGGCCAACTTCCCGTAGGGATGTGATCGTTTTTTGCTGACATGTAGTTTAAATTTTTAAGTTCAAAGGCAAAATGTAAAAATTTCTGAATTATATGAATTCGTTGACAGAAACCCTTTTTGCCCTACGATACTTAAAATTTAACTAATATGTTCAAATCGGTAATTTTAAAATTTAGGGAATTTTTGGTTTCGATAAATTCTGGTGTCAAAAGAAAAGATTTTACATAAACAGACATCTTCTTCATAGTAACTTGTTATCTGAAAAGCAGTCCGGATTCCGCAGGGAATTTTAACTTTTTTAATTTTTTTCTTATTTTCAAAGCTTTATTGTTATATGTATTTATTATAAGTCGGAGATGTTTTAACATTAATACACAAAAAAATCTTTTTTCTGATTCAATCACGAAATTAATTGATCAAATTATTTTTTTAATTGAAATTTCTTCAATCACAGAAATGATAATATCAATTAAAAAATTAATCGAAGGTCAATTAAAAAAATAATTGACCCAATTAAAATATTAATTGATACTATTATTTTTTGTGATTGATTTTTGTTTCAATTGAAAAATTTGTTGAATCAATTAAATATTTAATTGAATATTTTTTAAAACTCAATTAAAATTTTAATTTGAAAAATTTTCGTGAAAATTTTTTCTGTGAATCCTACACTGTAATTATAATATTTTAATCTTTTTGTGTCGGTACTCAATAAAATGATAAATGAAATGGATGACAGCCTATAGTCAGTTTTTTAGTAAGATTCGTCCGAACTTTTTCCGTATATACTTGTTTTAGTGTATATTACTTAAATTTTACTCATATATATTCATATATATTCCCAAGGTTGTTGAGATATTTTTTGTATATTTTTTATTCCATGGTAGAAAGTCCACAATGCTTAAAGCTCCTTTAATCCCAAATATATAACTCTAGATTTAAAATCATAGCTATTTCAAGGACATGATTTATCTCAATTTAAGACTTACTGAAATCTGCTGGTTAAACACATGTTTAAATCACATTGAATATCCTAACTTTTGTTATGATTTATTGCTTGTTTATTGGACCCAAAGATATTTTAATAAATTTACATAGCATTCATACCAGAAAAGCTAAACAAAAAGTAATTCATTCACAGATTTCAGCACTTTTTGATGAAGAATTTCGGACATAAACAAAAGTACAATTGAATAAACTGGTCGGCTTGGTATTCTTGTTATACTCCCTGGCAAAGCAAACAACAAATGTTCTTCATTAGGGTCATTGGTATAATATCGTGTGACTTCGAAATTTCTATTGGTATGGGTCAACTAAAACTTGCCATCTCAACATTTGAATATCTTCGAACAACAATAGCCCCATATCTTTTCTATGGCATCGCAAAGCTCAAGACCTTTTTCTTCGCCAGTTGTTCGTTCTTCCGCTACAGTATGGTGATGTTTGTGTTGTGGTTTCTTCTTAACTGGTTTGGGTTGATGTCTGGGTATGTGGGTGGGTGATGCCAGCAAGAAATATGAAAACATGACCTTATTTCTATTTAAATGAATAAACAAGAAATATCCTAGTTTTATTTTTCTTGACTCGCAATCACTAGCGTGCAGTGTGTTTGACATTCTCCCGAGCTAAGAAAGAAGGATGCCGCAGGAAACGGAGATAGAAATGAATTATTCACACATACACACAATCCACCCAAATGGTCATATACACAAAGACTAACCTCAACATACACACAAACATACATACATACCAAGGACAAAACAAATATTTAGCATATTTTTAGGCGCAAACAACAAACAAATTTTGTCGAGCGAGCTATTCAACTGTGGTTGTGCTTAATTTGCATGCCACAAAATCATAAAGGACACAGTCCATTCCCGCCCTACTTAATATGCACAGTGTCACGCACCAGGGCATAGGTTACAGACGACAGTGAAGAATAAATGCCTGATGTTAAATGTCCGTGAGAAAGAAACTTCTTGTTGTTTACCCCCCCAATAAAGTTACGCAGAAGTACTTATAAAATTTGATTCCCATCAGATTGTGAAGCCTGGAAAAGTATAAGAGACGTAAAATTGTATGATTGCTGGTTATCGGATATTTTAGGGATTGGTCGCTATCTGTATGGTCGATCAGGCGACTGCACTTGCCTGATCTTAGTTGGGCCAAGACTACCCTAGGCAGTCGTGGGAGGTTTTCTTTCCGTGAACGGTGATTGCACACCGAAAACCTTGTAGCGCCTCATGAATTCTGTTCAGTCCTGCCTGGTATGGTGCCTGAGCTCGAGGCACTCTTTTGTAACGCTGAGTCTCGCACTCTAAGAAGGGTGGCTGTTGTCTATCCACGAGATTGGTATGGTTACTGCACTGAAAAAATATTGTCGTAAGGCATAGGTCGCATGCCCTTAAAATACGAATGCGAATTTTTGATAGAAAAGAAGACACATATCTCGCATATTGTAAAGTGTTTTTTCCTTGTCCAAAAATTGATAAACTTTTCAATGAAGTCATTTTGTCCTTATAGTTAAGTGATACGACTTAAAACTGGTTGTCTTTACATGAAAGAAAAATTTGTTTGACTAAGGTTGTCGTTAACACGTTTTTAAAGAACTCTGATAGTACATGAAGGAAACAACTGAAAAAAATAAAAAAAATCAAATTTGTCTCCAAGTATCAAAACTAATATTTAAAAGAAAAGATTGTCTTAAATGTATCCTTACTTTAATTATCCATTTCTTTGGCTCGGAATCACAATGAAAATCCTTAGTGTAAAGACAAAATCTTTGGAACCAGGCATGTTTTTTCGGTGTGCTATAACCGGAGATACTGCATGTAGTTATATCTTTGCACGGGAAGATTCTAAATTTTAGGATGCATACTTTACAAAATATTAAGGACAAATTTCTTCAATATAGTGAAATTTTAATTAAAATGAAGTTTACAATCTTTGCTTCTAATTTGTTATTCCGTTTGTAACGAATCGAAATATTGTTCTAAGACCCCATTCTGGGTCGTGGTGAAATTCTGAGTCGATCTAAGCATGTCCGTCCGTCCGTCGGTCGATATCACGCTAACTTCCAAACGAAACATGCTATCGACTTGAAACTTGGCACAAGTAGTTGTTATTGATGTAGGTCGGATGGTATTGCAAATGAGCCATATCGTTCCACTATAACGTATAGCCCCATATAAACCGATCGCCAGATTTGGCTTGCGATTGCTCTAAGAGAAACAAATTTTATCCGATCCGGCTGAAATTTGGTACATGGTGTTGGTATATGGTCGCTAACATCCATGCAAAAATTTGTCCACATCGGTCCATAATTATATATAGCTCCCATTTAAGCCGGCCTCCAGATCTGTCTTGCGGAGCCTCTCAGAGAAGCAAATTTCATCCGACCCGGTTGAAATTTCGTACGTGGTGTAAACATATGGGCTCTAACGTCCGTGCAAAAATTAGTCCATATCGATCTGTAATTATATATAGCCCCCATATAAACCGATCTACAGATTTGACCTCTGGAGCCTATTGGAGGAACAAAATTCATCCGATCCGGTTGGAATTTGGAGCGTGATACTTATACTTGTTTTTTTTTTTTCGAAAACAAAAAACGTATTACTACAAGTCTATCACAAAAGAAACTCCGTAAGGAAAGTCGAAAGTCTGTCGGGGCCAATTGTACTATATTCTGCACCACTTTCTCGATCTACATTTTCAATGCCATCTCAAATCCTTCAAATTTGTTGGGTGCTCTATATCTTGATTTATATACCCATTAAATCTGATCCGATTCGGACAAAATTTGCTCTAGACTTAAATTTTAAACCGGCTAATGCACTGGTACGATATACAATGTTAGTACCGATAAGGTCGGGCGGAGCCGACTTTATAATACTGTACACCATTCTATACATCCATATTTTGGATACCATCTCAAATCCTTAAAATTTGTTGCGAGAAATGTATAAATGTTCATATTCCAATAACGTATATTGAAAATCGATTTTGAAAAAAAAAAAACTGTATCTAGGTTTAAAATTTAAACCGGCTAATGTCCTGGGATGGAAAATGTTTGTAAAAACAAGTAAGGAAAGTGTATAGTCTATATTTTCAATACCATCTCAAATCCTTCAACTATGTTGGGTACCATATACAAAGGTAAATATATTTGGACGTAATGTCCTAAGAATCCAGCAAAAAAATTTGGAAGTTCTTCCAAAGGCACAACTTTAAAAGCACTTCCAGAAGATGCACTCCCAATGATGTTCTTTATTTTAACTACCCAGGAAGTTATTTTAATTCAATTTTTTATATCTTGATTTTTTCATACTTTTAATCAGTAATATTAACATTTTTTAGTTTCAAATAGGTTAAAACAGAGTAAGAATTCATAAAATGGTACAAATCATATAAATTTTGTCGAAAATAATGCTAAATCCAATCTGAAAAAATTGTGAATTTTTGAAAATATTTGAGGTCAAACGTGTCCGACAAACATTAGAATCCATTAAAAATTATAAATATTATTTATTTGACAAAATATCACAGGATTTACATTCAAAACATTGAATTCGGATCACAACTAAAGAAGTGATGCAAATTCAGTGCAACGCCTGTTGAAATGGAGGACTTTCATCCTATGACAAGCCCATGTTAAATTCATCGCTTCTGCGTCAATTTTGCACCACTTCCGGATCGAAAAAGAACATTTTCATTATTTTTTTGACGACGCTTTTTTTTGCTGAGAAGGAGCATAATATTAATAAAAAAAGAAAATATTTAAATATAAAGCCATATTTATGCAATTTCGCAAAAGTGCAATTATGATTTATCGGTCGATTTCTTCCACAAATCAATACAATTTCGGTGTGTAGGATATGACATAATATGGGTTATCACTGAAATTATGTGTAATATATGTGTATTCCGACCATATTTTCCCAAATCGAAAGTCACATATATGAGATTCTGAATAGGAGCCGACTTTGATCGAACTCGGCACACTTAACCAGAACACTCATTTAGATGTAAATCCGGGGAAAGGTATATCTAAAGTTCAACCGATTTCAAGCAAATTTGGCCACAAACTATTAATGGTAATCCTTGCGCAAAATTTATGGCAGAGCAGTCGAGATAAAAAGTAAATATAATCTCATTTGATTCAAACTAATATTTGTTTTCGGAGCGGAGTGGATTTTCTTTTGGAAAACGCTCCACTCCGCGTTTTAAAGATATCGCTCACGCTCCGAATCCCTCATTGAAAATATACTACTTAGCCATTGCTTAATTCATAATTCCGATTTTTTGTTTCTGCATTTCCCGATACTGTAAGCAAAAAATTTCCTCATTCCTTAGGCTTTGGTATGTGTCAAACTATTTTATGTAACATATAGAACATTTTCCTAAGACAATAATATGATATAAGCCTAAAATCTTAGCATAAAAAAGCAGACTGATCTCCATGGTTTTTCTTTTCTTTTTATTGAATGTTTGTTCATTTCTATTCCCCTACGGTGTTGAAATATTGGAATGTTTCACTTTATGCCACTCAAAAACATGCACATCAACATACTTGTGTATTGATAAATGGTCATGTAGTTGTGTCCAACGCCTTCGCGTGTGTGTGTATGTTTGCGTATATGAAATAAAAACAAGTTCATAAATCACACTTGGTGGCCTAAAGAATCTTTAGCAAGGTTTGTTACATTCAGAGAAAAAAACAACACCACGAATATTCAACTACACACTGCCAAATTTATATATGTCGCTTCTCTCCTATATGTATGCCCTAAGCTATTTTTTTGTGGTTAGGGACATTTGTGTCTGTAGCATATCCTTTGTATGAGTGAGTATTTGTAGTATGAAGTGGTCGAGGGGGATGGAGGGAGAATCCATCGAGCATTGAAACATTTGTTTTTTGCAAATGTGACAGAAAGACACATGGTCTTTTTTTGCGGAACATTTGCTGAGTTTTGTGTCATTTATTATGGGCTTAGCGGCAATGTATTGACAGTAAATGATATTCGGCGGATTCTGGGCGCCACGAAACGCCCAGCCAATTCTTTAGAGGAGCTGTGACATGAAAAGTGCTGAGACCACCGCAATGGCAAAGTATCAAAATATCCAGGATTTCTCTGTCGTATTTATTTAAACCTTTCTGTATTTAAACTACAATGTTTGCTGCCATTTTAAAATCGTTCGTCTGACAGCTGGTAGATATACTAGAGGGACAGTTCATTTTATTATTTATAAGCTTAAAAAAGCATTTTGAAGTTATTCCTGATTGAATTCAAGCATGATAGCGTGTTTGCTTAAATTTGGCTAGAAAACTTCAAGTGGCTATCGTTAGTGTCTTCTAGCTTTTAAGTGTGAATAAGTTTTTTGTTTCTTATACCTTTGTTCGTTACCGTAATACTGGCAGTATTGCATCGCGTTCAAAAAATGTGCGAAAAACGGTAACAATTTCAGAAATGATGCGAAAAAACGAGTATAGATTTGATCAAAATCCACGCCGCAGTAGCAAACGATTTGCAGGTGAGCTGAACATATCGCGAGAACGGATGCAACATATATTGAAACAAGTAAGGAAAGTCTAAAGTCGGGCTGGGCCGACTATATTATACCCTGCACCACTTTGTAGATCTAAATTTTCGATACCATTTCACATCAGTCAAATGTGTTGGGGGCTATATATAAAGGTTTGTCCCAAATACATACATTTAAATATCACTCGATCTGGATAGAATTTTATAGACTTCTACAAAATCTATAGACTCAAAATTTAAGTCTGCTAATGCACTAGGGTGGAACACAATGTTAGTAACAAAATATGGGAAACGTTTAAATCTGAAGCAATTTTAAGGAAACTTCGCAAAAGTTTATTTATGATTTATCGCTCGATATATATGTATTAGAAGTTTAGGAAAATTAGAGTCATTTTAACAACTTTTCGACTAAGCAGTGGCGATTTTACAAGGAAAATTTTGGTATTTTGACCATTTTTGTCGAAATCAGAAAAACATATATATGGGAGCTATATCTAAATCTGAACCGATTTCAACCAAATTTGGCACGCATAGCTACAATGCTAATTCTACTCCCTGTGCTAAATTTCAACTAAATCGGAGCAAAAAATTGGCCTCTGCGGTCATATGAGTGTAAATCAGGCGAAAGCTATATATGGGAGCTATATATAATTTTGAACCAATTTCAACCAAATTTGGCACGCATAGCTACAATGCTAATTCTACTCCCCGTGCAAAATTTCAATTAAATCGGATTAAAAGATTGGTCACTGTGCTCATATGAGTGTAAATCGTGCGAACGATATATATGGGAGCTATATCTAAATCTGAATCGCTTTCAACCAAATTTGGCATGTATAGCTACAATTCTAAATCTACTGTGAAAAATTTCAACCAAATTGGGTCAAAACTCTGGCTTTTGGGACCATATTAGTCCATATCGGGCGAAAGATATATATGGGAGCTATATCTAAATCTGAACCGATTTCAATAAAATTTGGCACACTTGACTACACTACTAATTGTGCTCCTAGTGCAAAATTTCAACCAAATTGGGGTAAAACTCTGGCTTTTGGGACCGAATTAGTCCATATCGGGCGAAAGATATATATATACACTTGACTATAGTACTAATTGTTCTTCTGTTTAAAATTTTAAGCAAATTAGGGTAAAACTCTTGCTTCTGGGGCCATATAAGTCCATATCGGGCGAAATATACATATGGGAGCTATATCTAAATCTGAACCGATTTCTTCCAAAATCAATAGGGTTCCATTCTGAGCCAAAACACATACTTATGCCAAATTTGAAGTCGATTGGACTAAAACTGCGACCTAGACTTTGATTACAAAAATGTGTTCACGGACAGACGGACATGGCTATATCGACTCACGAGCCCACCCTGAGCATTTTTGCCAAAGACACCATGTGTCTATCTCGTCTCCTTCTGGGTGTTGCAAACATATGTACTAACTTATAATACCCTGTTCCACAGTGTGGCGCAGGGTATAAAAATGAGATTGCACTAATGCCATTGAATCCAAACTGTTAAAAGTTTGCCAATTCGCTAACAAGAGTTAGTATGGAAAGAGACAAGGAATTGATCGATTGCGCGAAAGTGGCCAGTTACCGTATTTGGATCTCTTTCTTGAGAAAGTATTCCGAAATTATCGGGTTTACTTGCCAAGAAAGTCGAGTAGCCACCACTTAAGCCCACCACGGACATTCCAACAAGACTCAGTACAATTGCACTCAATACGCGTCAAACAAGGACAGGAGGTTCCTAGCTTCGTTTCTACCGGATGTTCCTAGCTTCATTTCTTCCGTTCAATGGCCAACAAAATCTCCGCTTATTGAACAAAAGATTAGTTGAATTGCTATCATTAAATTATTAAAAACAAATGCCAGATACCAATCTACGCAAGCCTGTCTATACAAATGTTTCATCGCTGGCTACGAGAGCGGTTCGGAAACTTCTTAGCGTATCAATGAAAGAGAATAGTTAGTTTTTCAAAAATATTTTTATTTTTCAATATAATCTCCTGAAACTTCAATACACTTAGTCCAACGCTTTTCTAGCAATTCTATCCCTTGATTAAAATAGTTTTTCTCAAGGTCTTGAAAATAGTGGTTCACAACTTTAATTGCATCTTCATTTGAGGTAAAACGCTTGCCAGAAAGGATTTTTTTTTACATTTGGGAACAAGTAAAAGTCACTGGGAGCTAAATCAGGAGAATAAGGTGGGTGGTTAAGCAACTCGTACTTTAATTCGTTGATTTTAGCCATTGTTAAAACACTCTTGTGTGCGCTGGTGCGTTGCCTTGATGAAAAATTATTTTTTTGTGTTGTAAGCCTTTGAAGTCCCAAAAAACCGTTGCCATAACCTTACCAGCCGATTGAATTGTTTTTGCCTTCTTTGGGGGCACTTCCTCCAGCTTCAGTCCATTGTTTGGATTGTTCTTTTGTCTCTGGAGTATAGTGGTGGATCCATATCTCATCAACAGTTATGAAACGACGCTTAAAATCCATTTTAATTCGCTTAAAACGATCCAAACAAGCTTGAGAAATGTTCATTCTTATGCGTTTTTTGACCGACTGTTAACAAATGCGGCATCCATCTTGCAGAAGGCTTTTTCATCTGTAGTTCTTCATGCAAAATTAAATGGACTCGATCATTTGAGATGCCCATGATATTAGCAATTTCACGCAATTTTATTCGTCGATCATTTATTTGCCATATCATTATCACAATGGACTGAATAGACTAAGTGAGCCTGAATCTTAATCGGGCTGCCATTTTAACCTATAACCTATGCACTTTGGCTACAATTTCTCTTGTTGTTGCTGTTTTTGGACGTCCACTATGTGGTTCATCTTCAATGCTTATACGACCCAATTTTTTACTGTTGCATATGAAGGAGCACTTTCACCTAACACATTCACCATATCATTATGAATTTCTTGTCCCGATAAACCTTTTTTATGTAAATATTTAATGACAGCACGCATTTCTAATTTTTCCATTGTAAAAAAATTGCGGATGGGTCTTTTTTGAACACCTGTTTCTATATGAAGGAGTTGCCAGATCGAAACAAAATTTAACATGTGTTCATAATAGAGATGGAAGTTTCCAAAACACTTAACTTTTTTCTGTTTATACCGCGCTTTTTGTGCTAGACTAAGAAGTTTCCGAACTGCCCTCGTATTTGGAACAAATTCGATCAAACACACTCGTGTCAAATATTTGGCTAGTCTGACCGTAGCTTAAGACTACACGACTTAGGTATAATATGACATTAAGAGAATGTGTACTATTCTTACTAAGGAGTCTGGGATATACAAAGACGAATAGTTAGACCAATTGACCTTCTAAAGAGCATGGTTAGGATCGACACAAGGGACACAGTATCTCTCCAAGAGATTTTGATTATTCATATGTAAGTTCGAACATTTATTGATGGCTTTCCATTGATTAAAAAAAATCGAAATATTGTTTTCTGGAAATTAAAAAGTTATTTGCCATATCCCGATAAAATTCTACTATTCAAAATTTCCATTAAGAAAACTATGTGGAATATTAGAAAAAACGCCTCAACTGAAAACTCCTAAAATTATGCAATAGAAAAAGTGTAAAGAGTAGAACACCATTTTCACCATTCAATGCCACTCAGAGGTTTTTGTTAAAATCCAATAAATTTTTAGCTTACATGTGCGATTAGTCTGTTTGTTCATTGGCCACAATCTATGCAAGCTGTACCAACAAATAAAATGACCGTATATCCCTCAGCAACAACATCAACACTTAGTGGGCCCACAACCAAGTGCGCCTAAAATTCAAATTCTAATTCAAATGAATTGTTAATCAAATTTGAATAATTTTTATCTTTTGCAAAATATAAAAGCATTTCGAGCTTCGTTGCACAGCCCAACAACGAGACTGGGCTTAAGGTGTGAAATGTGCCGCCCCCTCCCCTACAAAAAAAACACCCAACATTGTGAGCAAATGGAAATTTTTATTAAAAATTCAATTTCCGCAGGGCCTACAAATTAGAAAATCTATGGTAGAGCGCCTCTCTATTGAAAGAATTTCACATGTCTGCCTGGGCAATGGTGTTTATGGACAGGACACTAAGCGGTATTATATGGCCGGTAGTGGTATTCGATATTAGAGAATGGCCACGTTTTAGAAAATTTAATTCAAAGCCTAACGGCCACAATTCAATTTTATAGATAGGCATCGGCAAAAGCTCTGGCCTTTTAATGAATGAGGAAATTGCCAATGGAAAGGGAATAGATGGCCCCAGTTACATACAAAATTGTTTCGTATAAAATGTAGAGTATTTATCACTAGAAACCTAAATAACTTAGAGAAAAAATATTAATTTTATTTAAAAAAATTTAAATATATGTCTCTGTTTTCTTTACTTGCAGTTTATGACTTCAGTACGAAATCCCAGGACATGAAAAAGGTACTTTTAAAAAAATTCAAAATTAATGGTCATAGACTGTTCAAACCCTTCTGTTGTATTTACTCCATATGATACAAAAAAGTTATAGTCTGCATTATTTAAGATTTTAATAGTCGAAAATATGTCTCAATATTAGAGCGTTGTAAAAAGTTTAACATTCTTAAGATATTATTTTTAAAAATAGACATACATATATGAAATGATAAATATACACTGTAAAATGTGAAAGAAAACAAGTAAAGAAATCTTGCACCACTTTGTATACAGAAAAAAGTAAACTATCTTATGGGAAAAATGAACTATCCCGTGTAAAAATTGAACTAAATTGTATTCCAAATTTTGAGATTAATTAAATTAATGAAAATTTTCTGACACTTTTGGATTTTTAACTACCAGCATTTTAACTTTAACTAAAAATTAAGAATAACTCTTGGGCGCCAGATCATTGCCATTTCAACCACGCTGTAATTCGTTGTCATTATTATTTCTTTGTTTGTTTGTTTGTTTTTGAAAAGTGTACGAAGAATTTCTTCTGCTTCAGTTAGAATTGAACTTATTTGTATGTCATTGGAATTTTCTGGCTTTTAGTTCATAACATTTTTGGGACATACTTGGAGTAAAGAAAAATTCGTTGAGCTGGGATATATCTCTTACAAAAGTTTAAAAATAAACTACACCGAAAAAAAGGTAAACTGTTTTATACTAAGAATGAACTACTTCGCGCGAAAATTGAACTAAATTGTACTATTGAATCAGGATAATTTAATGACCTGTTGTACTTTTTAACTGCAGTTTACATCCTCTCATAGAAGAAAAAATGAACTAAAAGTAAACAAGAAAATTATTGGCGCCAAATCATGACTATTTTCACCATATTGTAGTTCACTCTTACTATTTTGGGAATCTTACGAAAATGTTATTTTGCTTCAGTACATATTGGACTTGTACGTACGGCCATTGAACTTTATACCCACGTTTAGTTCATAAAATGATTCCAATTTATTTACAAAAAAATCATTGGGCTGTGGAAAATTTCGCAAAAAAATAATAAAATAAAAAAAATATATATATTTTTTTTAAATAAAGATAAGTTAAATTTAAACTACGGAAATTTTGTTCTCTGTAAAACCAAATAAATAAAAGTTTTGCAATAAATATAAGTTAATTTTCGGTGTGATCTACAATTCGATATCAACTCAAATCCTTCAATGTAAATACTACTCCATGCCCGAAATTTCACGCAAATTGGAGTAAAATTTTGGCCTGTGGTGAAAATTAAGTACATATGAGGCGATATATATATGGAACTATATCGAAATCTGAACCAATTTTTACCAAATTCATGCATAGGTAGAATGTTAATTCTACTTTCCAATTATTTTTTTTTTTTACATTTTCTACAGTCCACTGTAATTTTCTTTATTGTCTTGTATTTAATGCATTGTGGAAATCTCAAAGAGTAAAATAGGATTTATTTAAATTTTTGTTTCAAGTATTTCACTTTTCCCCATAAATAAGTTCAAAAGCAAAATTGTCGATAATATCAAATTTTAGAATCAGTTTGGATTTGTTCTGATTGTTTATGTTCGGTTTGTTTGAATTGGCTAATAAATATGGCCGTGAAGCCATATTTTTGCGTAGCATAGAATAAGCATTTCTCCAATATATAAAAAATAACAGAAAGCCGTTTTGTCATTATAGTTAAGTGATACGATCTAAAAAGATGTATCCTATCATGAAGGTTAGGTTAGGTTAGGCCCGATGTATTAGGCTCACTTAGACTATTCAGTCCATGATACCACATTGGTGAACTTCTCTCTTATCACTGAGTGCTGCCCGATTCCATGTTAAGCTCAATGACAAGGGACCTCCTTTTTATAGCCGAGTCCGAACGGCGTTCCACATTGCAGTAAAACCACGTAGAGAAGCTTTGAAACCCTCAGAAATGGCACCAGCATTACTGAGGTGGGATAATCCACCGCTGGAAAACTTTTTTGGTGTTCGGTCGAAGCAGGAATCGAACCCACGACCTTGTGTATGCAAGGCGGGCATGCTAACCATTGCACCACGGTGGCTACCATCCTATCATGAAAGAAAATTTGTTGGAAATTTCATTAAGAAAAATTTTCCTATCATGAAAGAAATTTTTGTTTGACTATCTATCCTTACTTGTATTCTTCACTTCTTTGGCTAGGAGTCAATATCAAAAACCAAATCATTGATGTGATTCTTTTCTCGGCGAAGCACCGTCTTGAGATGATTGACAATGTGTTATTTTTTAGAGCCAAACTTACTCTCCAAATTTTCCCAAACGCAAAAGCCCAACGGATTGTGATCCGAAAATGTCGATGGTCATTATGCGGTAGAAATGAGGCGAAGCGCCTCCATTTTATCCCATTCCCGATTGACGCATGCTGAGTGTTATAAAGGGTGATACGGTCAAAATTTGGTCAAGGGAAAACGCGTGTAAATCGGTGAAATCGTTTATTTAAAAAATCAAATTAAATTTCTTTTTCAAGTTCAATTAGTATAAAATTCAGGAAAAATATTCAGTTAGGCTTTCGCTTTTCCAAATAGGAATTGTCGAGCCTCACGCTTGACACCTGCCATCAGATTTTGTACAGCCACCTTGTCCACCTTCTTCGCCGCAGAAAGCCAGTTTGCCTTGAACTGCTGCTCGTCCTTAGCAGTTTTTTGGTCTTCTTTAGGTTCCGCTTGACAATAGCCCAGTATTTGTCAATTGGGAGCTCTGGCGTGTTGGGAGGGTTCTTGTCCTTGGGAACCACCTGCACGTTGTTGGCGGCGTACCACTCCATGGCCTTTGTACCGTAATGGCAAGATGCCAAATCCGGCCTAAACAGTACGGAACAACCGTGTTTCTTCAGGAAAGGCAGCAGACGTTTATTAAAAACATTCTTTCACGTAAATTTCTTGGTTGACAGTCCCGGAAGCTATGAAAATGCTGCGTTTCAAGCCACAGGTACAGATGGCTTGCCAAACCAGATATTTCTTTGCGAACTTTGACAGTTTTTTTGTGCTTGAAAATATCTGCTACATTTCCCCTTCCTTTTTCCGTATAAAACTCCTGTCCCGGAAGCTGCTTGTAGTCGGCTTTGACGTAGGTTTCGTCGTCCATTACCACGCAATCAAACTTCATCAGCATCGTCGTGTACAGCCTCCGGGATCGCGCTTTGGCCGTCGTATTTTGTTTATCATCGCGATTTGGAGTCACTACCTTCTTGTAAGTCGATTGTCAGGCTCGTTTTTTGGCTCGATGCACGGTTGTAGACGATACACCCAGCTTTTTTGCGGCATCTCGGAGAAAGAGGTTAGGGTTTCGCTTGAAACTACCGGCAACTTTCTTTGTCGTCTCAGCGGCTTCCGGTTTTCGATTTCCCCCCGATCCAGACTTCCTGGCTGTCGACAAACGTTCCCCAAATACTTTAATTACATTTGCAACTTCTAGCGATTTTGCCGGCTTTGCGTGCGAGTAGCTCGGATTTTCGAAAAATTTTGATACGCTGCTCTTCTTGCTTGGACGGCATTTTGACAACTGAAGAGTGCATTCCAAAATCAAAATAGGAGCAACATTCTAAACAAGCACACCTTCAAAATGAGGGGTGTTCAGGTTTTTTAAATGCAAAATTGAAAGAAATACGTGAAGTTTATATTGACCAAATTTTGACCGTATCACCTTTAGTGCTGTGTCCTGTTTGAATGTGTATGGTCTGCGGCCGAAATGTTCAATTTAGAATGGCGTCTCATCGTAGAAAACCAAATTCGGAAACGTTCCTCTTTCGTGAAAACGAAGCAACTCCTTGGCTCTTTCCCCTCTAATATTGTGCATGGGTAAGCTCTTCCAGCTTTGGCTTTAATCCAAGCTCATTTCTCAATATGTGTTACATACCTTCTCACGATATGTTCAAGTCACGAGCATGGTTCCTACCACTGCGGCGTGTATTCCGATCCAATCTGGTTACCGTATTTTACGTCCACTTTTTGGACGGGATGCAACTCTGACAGTATCACGGTAACGAGCAGTGATACCCTTTATTCACATTTGTATGCTGGAGAGCTCTAATATAAAGCAATTACACTATCATGCATGAATTCCTTCACGAACAACTTTATTTCTGAATACAGGAGTTAAAGTGCTTTTGCAAGTTTGTAAACAATAAAATGAACTGTCACTGAAATAAATCTCTTAGCTAACAGACAACCCAAATCTTATGTACCCTCCGCCATGGATTGCGTAGAAAGTTCTACTAAAAACTGTCATCAACAATCGAATTACCTGGGTTGTGTTAAGAGTTGCCGATAGCAAGGTTTCATAAAACTCCTTAACATAGTCTTCTAACTTTTAAGTTAGTTCATATGGAGTCTGTATTAGCCAAGAAGGTACAACTAATACCAATATAAACTACCTTAGTTTTTCATAAGTTTATATAGAGGAGTCTACCTATAATTGTGCTGGTGGTTAATCGAAATGTCATCCATAACGGATGAACTTTGCTCCCCCAGGAGGCTCTAGAGATCAAATCTAGGACCAATTTATATTGGGTGTTTTATATGGACCAATTTATATGGAGTCTATATACAATTACGGAAAGATAAGAACCAATTTTTGGATGATAGTTAAGGAGAATATACAGATATAGCGTATCAAACTTCTAGATCCAGGAAGCTCTAAAAATCCAATCTGGGTGCCCGTTTCTATGGATGCTATATATATACTCATGGACTGATATGGATCAATTTTTGTAAAGTTGTTAGAAGATCCGATATTTCTACTAAAATGACACAACTGTAATACTGTCTAGGGCAAGAGCTTAGTAACTGAACAAATGATATAACGTAGCCATCAATTTTGTTTGCCGATATCAATCCATCCGTGCGACGGTTTTCAAATTTAGAAAAAATCTTCAATCTGGAATTAAATTTCGTTTTTAGATAAAGTCACTGCCTAGCCTTGTCTAACTGGCAGACATTCATGCAATTTGTCTAATACGAATGCTAAACATTCAATTGTTGTTGCATTGGAGGGAAATGAAAAATGCCTGCAGCACTTGTCTATAGCTCTTATTTGTTCCCTGGTTTTATTTTTTTGTTTATATCGCGCAGAGTGTCAAAACGAGACCATATTAAAATTTGAACTTGCCAAAAATCAAATTTCGTTTTGTTAATTTTGACAAAAAAAAAAAGACGATGTAAGGCCATACTCAGTCAATAGGTTGAAGGGAGTATTGGAGGGGCATAGACTAGATCCGTATGTTAAATTGAAAAACTTTGTTAGTCGTATGTTATTAGTTTTGTGCCCTGTTCATGTCGCTTTTGTTTGCATTTTACCAATGCCACACATCTTTCAAACGAACCAAACAACAACAAAACAAGTATGTACAGCAGTAAGTTCGGCCGGGCCGAATCTTAAATACCCACCACCATGAACCAAATATTAGGGTTTCCTTTGAAATTTCAGGAGGGCTTGAGGACTTGAGGACACAACCCGAAGATAAATTTAAAGATTTCACCTATGAGGACTATATCAGATTCAGGATTTATAAGAACCATTTTTGTTTGAGGTTTAGAGGAATCATTAACATCTCTTGTAAGTGTGCAAGAAAATTATAAAATAACGTCTTGATTTGAAATCTTAAATCTGTAGAAGTAAAATCTGGAAATTTTACATTGAGTTTCAAACAATTTTCATGATCAGTGCGCCTTCTACACCCTCAAGAAGTGAAGTCGGTCTATATGGAGGCATTACCAAATGGACCGATAAAAACTTAATCCGATACACGTTTTTGTGAGCCTAAAATACCAGAATATTTACAATTTCAGGCATATCAGATAAAAACTACGGTTTCTAGAAACCCAAGGAGTTAAATCGGGAGATCGTTCTTATGGGGGCTATACTAAAATATGGACCGATACGCACCATTTTCGGCACACCTCTTTGTGACCCGAAAATACCTCTAGATTTCCAATTTCAGGCAAATAGGATAAAAACTTCGGATTCTAGAAGCCCAAGAAGTAAAATTGGGAAATCGGTCTATATGGGGGCTATACCAAAATATGGATCGATACTCACCATTTTCGGCACACCTCTTTATGGTCCTAAAATACCTCTAGATTTCCAATTTCAGACAAATTGGATAAAAACTACGGTTTCCCAAGACCCCAAATCGGGAGATCGATCTATATGGGGGCTATCCCAAAATATGGACCGATACTCACAATTTTTGGCACACGTATTTGTGGTCCTACAATACCTCTAGATTTCCAATTTCAGGTAAATTGAATAAAAACTGCGGTTTCTATAAGCCCAAGAAGTAAAATCGGGAGATCGGTCTATATGGGGGCTATACCAAAATATGGACCGATACTCACAATTTTTGGCACACATATTTGTGGTCCTACAATACCTCTAGATTTCCAATTTCAGATAAATTGAATAAAAACTGCGGTTTCTATAAGCCCAAGAAGTAAAATCGGGAGATCGGTCTATATGGGGGCTATAACAAAATATGGACCGATACTCACAATTTTTGGCACACGTATTTGTGGTCCTACAATACCTCTAGATTTCCAATTTCAGGTAAATTGAATAAAAACTGCGTTTTCTATAAGCCCAAGAAGTAAAATCGGGAGATCGGTCTATATGGAGGCTATACCAAAATATGGACCGATACACACAATTTTTGGCACACGTATTTGTGGTCCTACAATACCTCTAGATTTCAAATTTCAGGTAAATTGAATGAAAACTGCGGTTTCTATAAGCCCAAGAAGTAAAATCGGGAGATCGGTCTATATGGGGGCTATACCAAAACGTGGACCGATACTCACCATTTTTGGCACATCTCTTTATGGTCATAAAATACCTCTAGATTTCAAATTTCAGGCAAATTGGATAAAAATTACGATTTCTATAAGCCCAAGACCCCAAATCGGGAGGTCGGTTTATATGGGGACTATATCAAAACCTGGACCGATATAGCCCATCTTCGAACTTGACCTGCCTGCAGACAAAAGACGAGCTTGTGCAAAATTTCAGCACGATTGCTTCATTATTGAAGTCTGTAGCGTGATTACAACAGACAGACAGACAGACAGACAGACAGACAGACAGACGGACAGACGGACATCGTTATATCGTCTTAGAATTTCTCCCTGATCAAGAATATATATACTTTATATAGTCGGAAATCGATATTTCGATGCGTTACAAACGGAATGACAAACTTATTATACCCCCGTCACCATTCTATGGTGGTGGGTATAAAAATGCAAAAACTAATGTTGAATGGAGATACCACACAAGAACGGAAACGGAAAACAAACAAAATAAAATCAACATCATTTACATTGTTGTCTATATTCTTTCTCGGCAGTGTTTTTTTTTTCAATGTTTTGAAAATAGAAAAAACGACACAGTGGAAAGATTGACTTGTGATAATCAATTGAATTTTAAAGAGTAGATAGAGTTTTAAGAAACCCGTAAGGATTAGGACCGCTGATATCACATATGAATTTCGGAAAGATGAGAATTTATCTATTTCCCACAAAATCAAAGAATGTCCAATATATTGAACCGAAATTCCTGGTTTGTATATCCTCGGGCAAGGTTAAACACATAGCAGTAAAATTAATCAAAGAGAGGATTGTAAAGCCTCACACGTAAAAAAGTGTACCCAGATTCAAAGATTGTCTTGGCTTTACACCCACCCGACCTGAACTAAATTAAAAAAAATCGTCTTAAAAATATGACAATATTTACTTTTTGGTAAATAAAATAAAAACGAGCTACATTACATTTTTCTTTGTATTCCTATTTTTTGTGTAGAAAAATGAGTTTATCGGAATGTCTTACAAATGCAAAAGTTATAATGCTGCCCATCTCATCCCAGCAAAACAATTTGAAAGTTGTACAACTTTAAAAGCACTTCCGAAAATGTCCTCCCAAAGATGTTCTTTATTTTAACTACACAGGAATTTATTTTAACTAAATTTTTTATAACTCGCTGTTTTCATATTTTTAATGGGAAATTTTAACCTTTTTTGTTTCAAATAGCTTAAAACCGGAGTAAGTAATAATAAAATGGTACAAAACTATTTTTGTCGAAAAAAATGCTATTTGCGGTCAAACGTTTAAGACAAGCGTTAGAATACATTAAAAATCATAAAAATCATAAAAAAATATAGAAATTATTTATTTGCCTAAATATTACACAATTTTTTAATTCACATCCAAAACACTGAATTCGGATCACACCTTAAGAAGTGATACAGTGCAACGGCTATTGAAATGGTGGACATCCGTCCTATGACAAGCCCATGTAAAATTCATCGCTTCTGTGCCAATTTTGCACCACTTCTGTATGCAAAAACAACATTTTTGGCGACGGTTTTTTTTTTTTTTGTTGGAATATATCACATCATCAACGGTTCGATCTTTGTGGGCCTTGCAAGACATTTTCTATTTAATAAAGATTACACAAAGTGAAAACATGCACATCGGGTTTGCCCTTCACTGTATATGTTATACTAGTTTATGAACATTATATGTTTGTACACAAAAAAAAGTGCTAAAATTTTTATAATTATAACTTTTACACTTTTTGCACCGAAATAACATATATGGACAACAGCCTGTTTCGTCCGTGTAGATATTTTATTCAACTCCAAATTTCGATTATTTGGTCATGAAATCATTAGACACATTTAAAGATTTAGACCCCATTATTCACTGTACAATTTATCGCTATGCTCTCCAAATAGTGCTCATAAACTTGTGAAACTCACCACATATGTATGTACAGATATGTCTGTCTTTTCATTTTTCAATTTCGTTTATTGCAAAGTTAGTGACAGCTGCATTTGTCAGTAAATGGAGTGTACTTGGATAGATGGATGAATGAGTACTAAATCTGCGTGTTTTTCGCATCCATTCACCCATGTTACTCGTCAATGTGTCAATTTTCAACATTCAATCTATCAAAGTAAAATAAATATCATACACTTCACTCATCGCATGTACGTCTTCGTGAAAGAAGACATGGTAGCATTATTAGCAAAAGAAGACCTCGCATAGAGTTGCAAGGAGACCATAGTACGAAAAATTGTACAAGTGTATGAAAATGGTAACACTTAGTATGGATATTTGAATTTTAATTGGGCTATAAGCAGCAATAAATAAAGACGACTGACACTCGATTTTTGTGATAGGCGGCAGTGCCTGGATAGCTGAGCCGGTACAAATTTGTCTATTTTAGCTGTTCAAAACAAATATGCTTTGAACATGGGATCTCTGAGGGGTTCTAAAATTTGTTTTTACTTCAAAGATCTACAAGTTCAGCAGAAAGACGCAAAATTCCAAGATTTGTGTCATAAATTTAATGAAAAAAAAATTTTTTTGAAGCAAGCATTATAAACTTTGTTTTAATTAAAATGTCATTATTTTAAAGAATTTTGTCCTTAACATTGCGTAAATTTCCTCCTAAAATTAAGGTTACATAATCTTCCATATTAGATCAATATTTTTTTCAGTGCAATAGACTGGTAGACTCAGTAAACTTTTATAAACAATGGGTCATTTTACCTTATTTAACCACTTTTGCAATTGCATAATTTCAAAATATTTTCATAATTATTGCAAGGATGTGTTCATTAAAATGGCAACTTTTATTATGATAGTTACTTTAATTTAAAATATTGATGGTTTATACCTTCTGGGAATATTGACCGAACGTGTGCATATAGTGGCATATAGTGAATCTGTTTTACGATGTTGACATCGAAATAAATTTTTTTCATTTCCATAAAAGTTTTAATGTTACAAAAAATCCCCCTATATATTAGAAGAGACTGTCCAGACAGTTCTTTATAACCGTAGCTTTAGTCGATTTCTAATTTATTTAAGTGACAAAATATATCTGACACATCGAAGCAAGTTTTCCTTTGACCGGTATCCCAGGATCCCGGGAAATTCGAAAAAATTCCCGCTTTCCCGGGAATGGAAAAAATCCGGGGAAAACCCCTATTGAGGGTGTTTTCAAAGGGTTGCAAATACAACTCTAGTGGTCGTGCATGTTCACTTGGGATCATTTGTTAGGTGATAAGAAGTTAGAAGAATGATAACAGATTCTTGTTAGATTTTCAATATTCTAGATGTACGTTTTTATTCAATAAAGAAATTAGAATTCATTTGAAACTCAAGCAGAAAAGAACGTTTTTTGATTTGAGATTTCAAACGGAGCTCATTGCAATTGTTGTCAACGAGAATTAAATTTTACACTAGCTGTGAAATTAATTTTACAACCAATTTGGCAATCCAATTGCCGGCGCTGGTTAAAATCGGCGGCTTCATTCTTTCATGAGTTTGGGGATATTTTCAGTCTGGTTAAAGTTGCGCATTGGAAACACACACACCTGTGTATGGTTCCTATCCTGAAATTTATTTCCTTAAGCTTTATTGAATGCATCAAGGCTTTGAAATACTTTTTATTTTAACATTCGTAGACATGTTTCTTCACTTCTCTTCTAAAAATTTTTCAATACCCTTAGCTTATAGTGGGGTTTGAGTTATTTCATTTCATTCGTTTGCTTTTGAACGAAGTTATCATCAAGGTTTACTTTTATGCGTACGCGTTTGTTAACAAACATTTGTGTACGTATTTCTATTTAAAATAAATGTTTGTTGTTTTATTATTATTATTGTATATTTTTTCTTTTAGTTTGTTTGTTTTTGCCGTTCTTTATAAGCTTTTGCATTAACAATACCCGGCATAAAAGACTCTCTCACACACACAGACCCATGCGCTCTCTCAAGGATATGGAAAAAACAAACCTTTTGTGTTGGGAAAGTAGAGAAGAAATACATTATAGGAGGTACATTCGAGACAAGTACATTTGTTGCTATTAAGGCTGAACACAGTATACGAAGTAGAAGGCCTTTTCGATTTCTTTAATGTTGGTCCATATTTGTGTATAACTCTCATATGGACTTCTATATTTTTAGTTGGGGTTTTTATACCCTCCACCATGGGATGGGGGGTATATTAACTTTGTCATTCCGTTTGTAACACATCGAAATATTGCTCTAAGACCCCATAAAGTATATATATTCTGGGTCGTGGTGAAATTCTGAGTCGATCTGAGCATGTCCGTCCGTCCGTCCGTCCGTCTGTTGAAATCACGCTAACTTCCGAACGAAACAAGCTATCGACTTGAAACTTGGCACAAGTAGTTGTTATTGATGTAGGTCGGATGGTATTGCAAATGGGCCATATCGGTCCACTTTTACGTATAGCCCCCATAAAAACGGACCCCCAAATTTGGCTTGCGAGGCCTCTAAGAGAAGCAAATTTCATCCGATCCGGCTGAAATTTGGAACATGGTGTTAGTATATGGTCTATAACAACCATGCAAAAATTGGTCCACATCGGTTCATAATTATATATAGCCCCCATATAAACCGATCCCCCGATTTGGCTTGCAGAGCCTCTAAGAGAAGCAAATTTCATCCGATCCGGCTGAAATTTGGTACATGGTGTTAGTATATGGTCTCTTACAACCATGCAAAAATTGGTTCACATCGGTCCATAATTATATATAGCCGATATATAAACCGATCCCCCGATTTGGCTTGCGGAGCCTCTAAGAGAAGCAAATTTCATCCGATCCGGCTGAAATTTGGTATATGGTGTTAGTATATGATCTCTAATAACCATGCACAAATTGGTCCACATCGGTGCATAATTATATATAGCCCCCATATAAACCGACCACCAGATTTTACCACCGGAGCCCCCTTGGAAGAGTAAAATTCATCCGATTCGGTTGAAATTTGGTACGCGATGTTAATATATGGTATCCAACAACTATGCAGGAATTGGTTCATATCAGTCCATAATTATATATAACACCCATATAAACCGATCCCCAGATTTGGCCTCCGGTGCCTTTTGGAGAAGCAAAATTCATCCGATCTGGTTGAAATTTGGTACGTGGTGGTAGTATACGATATTTAACAACAGTGCCAAAAGTGGTCCATATCAGTCCGAGATTTGGTTTTGGGGCCTCTTGGTACGTTTAGAAGACGTTTCTACGCAATCCATGGTGGAGGGTACATACGCTTCGGCCTGGCCGAACTTACGGCCGTATATACTTGTTTTTTTTATGATTTTTATACCCTCCACCATAGGATGGGGGGTATACTAACTTTGTCATTCCGTTTGTAACACATCAAAATATTGTTCTAAGACCCCATAAAGTATATATATTCTGGGTCGTGGTGAAATTCTGAAAATTTCATCCGATCCGGCTGAAATTTGGTACATGGTGTTAGTATGTGGTCTCTAACAACTATGCAAAAATTGGTCTACATCGGTCCATAATTATATATAGCCCCCATATAAACCGATCCCCCGATTTGGCTTGCGGAGCCTCTAAGAGAAGCAAACTTCATCCTATCCGGCTGAAATTTGGTACATGGTTTTAGTATATGGTCTCTAATGACCATGCGAAAATTGGTCCATATCGGTGCATAATTATATATAGCTCCATATAAACCGATCGCCAGATTTGACCTCCGGAGCCTCTTGGAAGACCAAAATTCATCTGATTCAGTTGATATTTGGTACGTGATGTTAATATATGGCCTCAAACACCCATGCAAAAATTGGTCGAAATTGGTCCATAATTATGTATAGCCCCCATATAAACCGATCCCCAGATTTGACCTCCGGAGCCGCTTTGTAGAGCAAAATTCATCGGATTCGGTTGAAATTTGTACGTGATGTTTCTATATGGTATCCAACAACCATGCATGAATTAGTTCATATCAGTCAATAATTATATATAGCCCCCATATAAACCGATCCCCAGATTTGACCTCCGGTGCCTTGTGGAGAAGCAAAATTCATCCGATCTGGTTGAAATTTGGTACGTGGTGGTAGTATATGATATTTAACAACCATGCCAAAAGTGGTCCATATCAGTCCATAATCATATATATCCCCCATATAAACCGATCCCGAGATTGGTTTTTGGTCCATATCAAGTTCATAATTGTATATAGCCCCCATATAAGCGACCCCCATATTTCAATTCTGGCTCCCTACGTACCGTGCAAAAGTCCATATCGATTCGTAATTATTTGTAGACTTACATACCTTTTTGTCTAATAAATACCACGTGTGGACTAACTCACAATTTAGAAAACGATTTAAGATACCACAACCCAAGTAATTCGATTGTGTATAACAGTCTTTCGTAGAAGTTTCTACGCAATCCAGAGAAGAAATTGCTTGCAAACCGCTTATTGTAATGAATTTTCTACTTTCCAGCAGTAAAAATGTACCGAAAAATACAACCCATTAAGAAAAGCGTCGCTAAAAAAGTAGGGCAATACTCTTTTGGACGCAGAAGCGATGACTTTAATATGAGCTTCTCATAGGACGGATGTTCACAATTTCAACAGCTGTTGTACTGCATTTGCATCACTTCTTAAGGTGTGATCTGAATACAGTGTTTTGGATGTGATATTTTACTCAATAAATAATTTTTATTTTTTTATGATTTTTAATACAACGCTTATCTGGAACGTTTGACCTCAATTATTTTTTTATATTCACAATTTTTATAGAAGGGATTTAGCATTTTGTTGGACAAAATTTTAATAATTTGTAACATTTTATTGATACTTACTATGTCTTTAACCTACCCACCAAAAAGTAATGAAAATGTTCTTTTTGCATCCGGAAGTGGTGCAAAATTGGAGCAGAAGCGTTGAGGTTAACATCCAAGAAAAAAAACGACGCCAAAAGAGTAGAGAAAATGCTATTTGTGGATCCGGAAGTGATACAAAACTGGCGCATAAGCAATTAATTTAACATGGGCTTGTCATAGGTGGACATCCACCCACCATTACAACAGCCGTTGCACCTCATTTACATCACTTCTAAAGGTGTAATCCGAATTCAGTATTGTGGATGTGAACTGAAAAATTTTGTGCTATTTTTCAAATAAAAATTTTTTCACTTTTTTACTATTTTCAGTGCATTCTAACGATTATCTGAAACGTTTGATGCCACATACTGAAAAAAATTGAAATTTTTCTAGATTTAAAAAATTTTTATCATTTTTTACGCAGTTGTTAGCCTTTTTGAGACAAACAAATAAAATTACCCACTAACATCTTATGTACCCTCCATGGATTGCGTAGAAACTTCTACGAAAGACTATCATCCACAATCGAATTACTTGGGTTGTGTTATCTTAAAACTTCTTAACATCGTTTTCTAAATTGTGAGTTAATCCATACGACAAAAAAATACTAAAATCCTTAAGGAAAGGTCAAAATCGTTGGATCCAAGTAAACTTTTTTGAGTGCGGTATAATTTACCAAATTGAAATTTATTTCGAAAACTGCGTAAAACAAAGGATTTTATATTTCTCCAACCACTGAGGTGAATGGTTAACACGTCCGCCCTGCTTACAAAGGGTCATGGGATCAATACCAACTTCGACTGAACACCAAAAAGTTTTTAAACAGTGGTTTATCCCGTCTCAGGATGCTGGAGTCATTTCTTAATGTTTCAAAGCCTCACAAAGACATGGTGGAACGTCGTTCTCATGCAGCTATAAAAAGAACGGTTAAACCATATTCTGGCGGTGCCACAGAGGCACAGCGGTCATTTTCTATCGAGGAGAAGGACTTCACTTCACTCGAGTGCGAAGGACTTCTGACCAATCAGCTTATACTCATTCCTTCTAAGACTCTGGAGAAGATGATAGATATTTATCTTGGAACTCTCATCGATTCAAGATTGCTCTCGAAACGACAACATGCTTACTCGAAGGACAGGTCTACTGAGAACGCCTTGCATGAACTAGTCAGCTTTATTGAAAGCTCACTATCTGTCAATTAATACCCAATTGTGGCATTTCTAGACATCGAAGGGGCATCATCCGAGCTCGATAGTAAATGGATTGACAACTTGGAATGTTGACCATAGAATACCTAGGCTGTTAGACCAACTTCAGCCACACTAGGACAAGCAAACATACATAGAGAATATGAACAGAGACACTCCCAAGGAGGAGTTCTTCTTTGGAATATTTCTACAAACAAACTTCTGGTTTCTCTAGAAAAAGAAAGGACAAAAGTGGTGGTATACGCAGATGATGTGGCTCTAGCAGGGGAAACTTTCCATCCACAAGCTTTGTACTAGGAACTAAAATCGAAAATTGTACATTGGCTATACACGGCAGTGGTTAGACCTAAAAATCTATATGGTGTTGTGGTCTGGTGGCCGGCACTTCAGCAGCCGACAAGTTTAGATATAGTTCAGCGAATGGCGTGCTTGTATACGAGTATCTCAGGCGCATTCAGTAAGACAGGAACAGATTTCCTTAATATCATGCTGCATCTATTACCTTTATACACATTTTGGCCAAAAAGCAACAACGGCTGTGCGGTTGTGCGAGCTATCGCTGTGGTCGGAAAAAACGCACGGCTACAGTTCGGTCTTCAAAATAATCCCAGATGTGCCAAACGTAGTGAGTTACACTCTGGCGAAACCACTTTTCGACAAAAAGTTTGAAACTCTAAATCCCCACAGTGAGGCTTGTTGCACACAGACCCCGGGGAATAGACGTTATATAGATTTCTACACTGATGGGTCCAAATTGGATGGACAAGTGAGTTTCGGAGTATATTCTAAAGATCTGGAACTTCGAATCACGAAAAGATTACCTAATCACTGTAGTGTTTTTCAGGCTAAAATATTAGCAATAATAGAAGTGGCGAATTGTCTGAGAAGTAATGTTCCAACAAATGTTGGCATTAATATATACTCAGACTCAGTCTACCTGCAATAAAATCCTTGGACACTGTGTTCCTTAACTCGAAAACGGTTATTGACTGCCGCAAATCTCTCAACGAGATTGTTGAGCAGTACAGTATTCATCTAATATGGGTACCTGCCCATAGGAAGATAACGGGGAACTGAAAAGGGGATGAGTTAGCAAGGCTAGGGACTACCTTACATATTCCAGGGGAACTAGAATCTGTTGGTATGCTTCTGGCTGCACACAATACATTTTTTTCGGATTCAATCACGAAATTAATTGATCCAATTAATTTTTTAATTGAAATGTCTTCAATCACAGAAATGCTAGTATCAATTAAAAAATTAATTGACAGTCAATTAAAAATTAATTGATCCAATTAAAAAATTAATTAATACTATTAATTTGTGTGATTGATTTTTATTTCTATTAAAAAAATTGTTGAATCAATTAAAATTTTAATTGAATATTTTTTAAGATTTTAATTGGAAAAATTTTCGTGAAATTTTTTTCTGTGTACCTGCAAGCTCATACTGCGTGAGAAGGCTGTCATGATGGCGAATATCCGATAGGGGAATTGCAAGGTTGCAACGACATTAAGCAAATGTGGCCCCATCTAAACTTAAACCGCACACTAGATATGCTAATGTTCTCAAGACATCAGCTACCACACCTGATATCTGCTATAACGGGTTGCTTCTTGATAGTTTGCAAAAACTATTGACGTGAAGTACAATACTCGTAACTACCGAATGACTGTATGACCACTGAATGGCGTACGTTTTTGCACCACGAAGGCCTCCAAATGTGAAGCCTCATAATTTCTCTTGCATTAGCATCATATACCTTAATGCAAAAATATTTTCTCTGTGATGGTCTTATTCAAACCTTTTCGTTTTTGTGACAAAGACATCAAAGTCAATATTCCCATTGACAGGCAAGTATCTAGCCATCCACCACCCATGTTAACATGCCCATGCTGTCAAAGGAATGAGATACGCACTCTCTCACACATACGTGTGCGTATTTTCTATGACATCCATTGTACTTCCTGAATAGCCCTTTTTCCCCCATATGGCAAAAGCTTTATAAAGAAACCCATGAAAGAAATATCTGTGGTATAAAATAACGTCTGATGGCATTCAAATGGTATGGCTATAAAGAAAACAAAAACCTAGACATAATTGATATATAGAGGAGATATTTGTTTCTTGTCTAAATTTCTATTTGAAGCAGAAAACAAAAATAAAATATTAAAATGGAATTTCGTATGAGAAATGAAAAAATGCTTACGTGCGCATATTACAATTTTTTTTTTCGTCAGGGAAATGAGAGAGTGGAAGGGATAAAACTATATTGGTTTTAAGAGATAGCTCATAGGAATGAAGCTATCTACAAGAACAAATCATAGACGACATAATAGGAGTAAGAATATGTTTTAGATAGGCACATGACTCTTTCTGTTTTAGTGATCAAAATGAATTAGGACTAGTTATGGCATAATTAGGAAATCACAAATTAAAAAAAAAATTGGTATTTGATTCCACGATCGTTTCTTCAAATAAAAATTTTCATGATCTCTGTGTGACCACGCTGAAAAAAGCTAAAGCTGTATGCTCCTAGAGTTCGCTTACGCCTTACACAAAATGCAAGACATTCACACAATAGTTTTTGCAAAATCGCCTATCTGGCAGCGACCTGTTATACCACATATCAGGAGTGACGTCTTGAAAACAATAACATATCTAGTGCACGGTTTAAGTTTAGATGTGGCCATATTTGCTTAGTGTCGTCGCAACGCTTGCAATTCTCCCATCGGACATTCGCCATCGTAACAGCCTTCTCACACAGCCCGAGGCATACCAACAGATTCTAGTTGCCCTTGAATATATAAGGAGCCTTGCTAACTCATCCATCCATGCCCTTAAGAAGTCAAATCGGGAGATAGGTTTACATGGGATTTTAACATAGCGCCCATGTAAACCGACCCAACATATATCAAAATTTGAAAAGATTTGAACACTTGTAAAGAGTAGAGTCAGGAGAAGTTTGGCACAAAACCTGAGGAGAGGGTATTCCCTTTCCACCAATTTTTTACATATGTTCTGTATTCAAGTCGTTGGATCCTCCTCTACATTTCATGTGAATTTCAAGCGTCGTTTGTCAAGAGGAGGTATCCTTCTCCTCAACAAACCTGAACTAAGCATCATATTTCAACTACATACAAAGAATATATGTTTCCCGCCAAATAAATCGGAAAAAGGAAAATTACTTGAAACTTGAGCATATTAACATATGTTAAAATGTTGGACTTGGAGAACAGAAGAATTTTTCAGTTAAAAACTTAAATTTACATGAAATGGACAAGCAACGTAGAAGGTGCTTCATCTACGGAGCATGTTCGGGAAAGGGAACATGTACCGAAAATGAAGCACCTTCCAAGTTGCCTGTCAATTTCATGCAAATTTAAGTTTTTACTTAAAAAATTTTGGCAGAAATCAATGCAAAAATCATAAAATTATGTACCGAGTTCCCATTATGGACAACCCTCCATTTTCAGTTTTCAAAAAATCAGGCAAAAACCATATATCGGAAAATCACGCATCCTATATTCATTTCACAAACTACCCAAAGGTCCCTATAAATTCCAAATAAATCGACAAAGTTTAGATTTTTCACTATTCCCCTTCCCCAACCAGATATCGAAAAAACATATACCCTGTTTCTATCATCTCCCTTGTTCCCTGTAAATTTCAAGTAAATGGGGGAAGACTATATTATGCTCTATTTTTTTAAGGGACGTCAAATATCGACAAATGCAGAAGTGGACAGCACCCTTAATCTTCCCTGAAATTTTTAAGAATATCAGGGAACTTTCCTTCAAGTTTCCCCTCCCCATCCAAATATTCAAAAATCAGGTACACCATATTGATATTGTAATCTTCTTTTATGGCCTTTGTAAATTTCAAGTAAAATTGAGAATTTTGTTTTTTTTTCAGTTTTAGAGGAGATCCAAATTCGAAAAATGGTGTAGCGTGTCTTTGTGTAGACGTCACCCACAAACTTCACTTAACAAAAATTTCAAACAATCATAAGCCCAATTTTCAAATTGGTCAAGGTCAAGGGGAGATCCCTCGTCACGACCAAATATCACAAAATCAGGTACCCCCTATTCCCTACTTCCTCTGTATATTTCGAGTAAATTGGTAAAAAAAGTAAAAAGTTTAATTGTGTCATTGTATGTACTTACAGGGGGGTCTCCCTGTGCTCTTTATATTTCACCGACCAACTATTAAAAAATTCTCCGTAAATTTCTAGAAAGTCGGACAATTTTAGTTTTTTTATTTTCACTAAAAAAAAAAGACGGGCATAAGGGAGGTCCCTCTCCCGAACACATATTGAGGAAGTATATACAGTAATAAGTTCGGCAGGGCTGAATCTTAAATACGCACCACCATGAATCAAATATAAGAGTTTCCTTTGGAAATTCAGGGGGGTTTGATGACAGATATTTTCTCAAGCATATCAGTTCAACCAGTACGCTTCCCGAAGATAAATGTAAAGATTTTACCTCTGAAGACTAGAACCATTTTTTGTTTGAGTTTTAGAGGAATCATAAACATTTCTTGTATGTGTGCAATAAATGAAAATGGCCCTGATTTGAAATCAAAAATCTGTAGATTTTTACCCCAATAATTTCAATGATTACGAGAAGTAAAGTCTGGAAATTTAACATTCAGTTTCAAGCAATTTTCATGATCAATGCACCTTCTGTACCCTCAAGATCTGAAATCGGTCTATATGGAGGCCTTAACAAATGGACCGATAAAAACTAAAATATACACCTTTTTGTGGGTCTAAAATGCCAGTATATTTTCAATTTGTGGAAAATCGGATAAAAACTCAATTTCTAGAAACCCTAGGAGTTAAATTGGGAGATCGGTCTAATGGGGGCTATATCAAAAACTGTACCGATACACAATATATTCGGCACACCTCTTTATAGTCCTAGAATACCTCTAGATTTCCAATTTCAGGCAAATTGGATAAAAACTACATGTAGTCAAAAACATGGACCGATACTCACCATTTTGACATACCTCTTTATGTTTCTAAAATAGCTCTAGATTTCCAATTTCTGGCAAATTGGAAAAAACCAACTGATTGTAGAAGCCCAAGAAGTAAAATCGGGAGATTGGTATATAGGTGGCTATACCAAAACATGGACCTATACTCACCATTTTTGGCACACTTCTTTATGGTCCTAAAACACCTCTAGATTTCCAATTTCAGCAAATTGGATAAAACCTACTGATTCTATAAGCCCAATAAGTAAAATCGGGAGATCGGTCTAAACGGGGGCCATACCAAAACATGGAACGATACTCACCATTTTTGGCACACATCTTTATGGTCCTAAAATACCTCTACATATCCAATTTAAGGCGAATTGAATAAAAACTACGGTTTCTATAAGCCCAAGACCCCAGACCGGAAGATCGGTTTATATGGGGACTTTATCAAAACCTGGACCTATATAGCCCATCTTCGAACCTGCAGACAAAAGACGAGTTTATGTGAAAATTCAGTACGATTGCTTCATTATTGAAGACTGTAGCGGGATGGCAACAGACAGACAAACAGACGGACATGGTTATATCGTCTTAGAATTTCTCCCTTTATATAGTCGGAAATCGATATTTCGATGTGTAACAAACTGAAAGACAAACTTATTATACCCCCGTCGCCATTCTATGGTCGTGGGTATAAAAATAAAGTAGCAGATCTTTGTCTAGACGCCCCTTCAACATTCAACCTTTAAAATTTCAACGAATTCGGATAATTTTGGTCTAATTTTCAAAAAGTCAGACAAGGGGTCCCCGTACAAATATTAAAAAATCAGGTATTATTAATTTCCATATTAATTTCATAACCTCACCGCATGTTCTCTGTAAATCTCAAGTAAATCGGAGAATTTTAGTGTTTTCACTGTATTTTATAAAAAGTCAGGCAAAAGGGAGGCCCCTCCCGATCACATTTTGAGAAATAAAGTAGCGGATCTTTGTCTACACATCAGCTCTAACTTCTTCCTTGAGAATTTCTCGCAAATCGGAGAACTTTGGTCCAATTTTGAAAAAGTCTGGCAAGGTCCCCTCCCCCTACGTTTTAAAGTAAATCGGATCAGCCATTTCCGAGCTTACCCGGAACATACAAACAAATAAACAAACATACATTGAATTGTATACTTATAGATTTTTGTTGTTGTGCATGATGCAATGAATAATATGTCCGGGAAAATCCAAAACTCGAACAAGCACCAACAAAATTTTTCAGAAGCTAATTTATGCATTTTTTTTTTAGTTTTCGAGCTTCTCATTGCATACACACGCAAAGAAAAAAACATTTGGAAAACGTGTACAGAAAACGTTTTTCTTTTGTTAGAGTTTTTTGAATTTTCAATAAAAAAAGTTATTTTTGAAACAACAACACAGTCCATTTCGTTTATATCAAACACTGTTCTTTTCTGACTTAAGGTCTTTAATAAGACACATTTTACAGTTCAAAATTTAACATACTACAATGTAATGTTCAACATTTTTTCGGAATCTTCCGAACTTATCTGGAATATTTGTAAAAAAAAATAAAAAAAAAAACTTTGGTCGAAGCAGGGATCGAACCCACGACCCTTGGCATGCAAGTCGGACGTAGCAACCACTGCACCACGGTGCCAAACTAAATGTTTGTTTCTGTTAAATAAACTTTGTTTATACGGTTCGTGGGCGCCGCAAGCTATGCTATATAAATATAACTTATATCGATATTTATCTATTGATGACCATAACAGGTACATAGCTCAGTGGTTAGTGTGTTGGCTTACAAAGTGCATGGTCCGCGGTTCGATTCTCCGTCCAGGCGAAAGAAAAAAAATTAAAAATTTATAAAATTACAGGTATTACAGGAAAAGGTGTTAAGAACAAAAAAACCTCGTGGATGTGAGAAAGATGTGAGGGAAAATGCAATTAGCAAGAAAACAATGTTTTTTTTTTTTGAGTTAGTCTTTATGAAATTGTTTTTACATCCTGGAAAAGAATAAACGTTTATCACAAAAAGTATATAATTTTCTTCCAAATACACTGCCTTACAGCGAAAAGCAAATGAGAAATGAACTTTGATTGTCTAAAATTTCGTTTGGGAGGAAAGAATTATTTTTTTGCGTGCAAGGACTCATAAACACCGATAATGACTTGGAGATTTATGTTGCTCCAATTATTCACTAATATTTGATAGAGAATACAACTCAGTTTGTGCCACTAGGTTAAATCCATAAATCCAGACTAGTGCCTTATGAGTAAGCAACTGAAAACCCATTTAACATTTTTTGTTGATTTATTTCAACTTGAAAGATTCCCTCGTTCCCCTTCTGTTGCTTTGAGTGTACATCAGCTTCAAATTAAAAAAAATGCGTTCGCTTGATTTACCACTTCTTTTCATGAGCGTGCGTATATTTGGCTCGGCCTGATTTGGGAAAATATAAACAATTTTCTCCACAAAGAGACAACAAAGATAAACGCATACATTTGCATACACACACACACACTTACGCATTCATACACTAACACAAGCATCCATAAAATATCCTGTTTTTAAACCACATTTATACACACACACACTCGCCTATATGCAGATATTTCTACATAGGTATACACTTCACCCCAGTCGAATATCCATCCTCATAGTTCATGCAGTCAATATAATTCAAATTGCATATGTAAATGTTGTGGCCATGCCACATGCGATCCCATAGACGCCGTTCTATATAGCGACGGCGACAGGGAGGGAGCGAGTGGTAGATGTGAGAGTGTGTTTGTGGTTATTTGTGATGCAGGCCAACAATTCACTGGCCAAAAATTCACATGTGGTTGGCCAAACGTTATTAAAACAACAAAAGATTATAAACAAACGCTCGCCTTAACTGGCCAAAATAGTGGTGGCGGTCACTTTGTAAACGTGCTACCAAATTGCGTTTGCCTTTCCTCATAAAGCCGTAAGCGATGGTGGCTGCACATATTTTTGTTGGATATTTAAAAATACTGCCGCATTGATTTTTGTTTTTAGCGACGGTTGGAATTTTCTGAACACACAAAAAAGTTTGATTTTAAGAGAGTTTATGGAAAATTTAATTTTAAGTCTAAAATATATCAGTTTTGCCATGCAAATTGGGAGGATACCATAAAAGTTTGCAAAGATTATTTTGTAATAAAATCTGTAGTATACATCGGGTTTCGTTTTAATGTCCTCAAAAAAAAAATGGTGCCAAGTCAACTTGGGATGACTAGAGTAGGAGAAAGACAAGGGACAACGCGAACTATTAGAGAATATTACAGGATGGTTGATATCTAATGCAACAAAATAAAGTGCTATATTTTTTATTATACCCTCCACCATAGGATGGGGGGTATATTAACTTTGTCATTCCATTTGTAACACATCGAAATATTGCTCTAAGACCCCATAAAGTATATATATTTATTATGGGTCGTGGTGAAATTCTGAATCGATCTGACCATGTCTGTCCGTCCGTCCGTGTGTTAAAATCACGCTAACTTCCGAACGAAACAAGCTATCGCCTTGAAACTTGGCACAAGTAGTTGTTATTGATGTAGGTCAGATGGTATTGCAAATGGGCCATATCGGTCCACTTTTACGTATAGCCCCCATATAAACGGACCCCCAAATTTGGCTTGCGAGGCCTCTAAGAGAAGCAATTTCATCCGATCCAGCTGAAATTCGGTACATGGTGTTAGTATATGGTCTCTAACAACCATGCAAAAATTGGTTCACATCGGTGCATAATTATATATAGGCCCCATATAAATCGATCCCCCGATTTGGATTGCTGGGCCTCTAAGAGAAGCAAATTTCATCCGATCCAGCTGAAATTCGGTACATGGTGTTAGTATATGGTCTCTAACAACCATGCAAAAATTGGTCCACATCGGTCCATAATTATATATAGCCCCCATATAAACCGATCCCCCGTTTTGGAGAAACAAATTTCATCCGATCCGGCTGAAATTTGGTACATGATGTTAGTATATGGTCTCTAATGACCATGAAAAAATTGGTCTATATCGGTCCATAATTATATATAGCCCCCCATATAAACCGATCCGCCGATTTGGCTTGCAGAGCCTCTAAGAGAAGCAAATTTCATCCGATCCAGTTGAAATTCGGTACATGGTGTTAGTATATGGTCTCTAACAACCATGCAAAAATTGGTCCATATCGGTCCATAATTATATATAGGCCCCATATAAACCGATCCCCAGATTTGATCTCCGGAAGACCAAAATTCTTCCCATTCGGTTGAAATTTTGTACGTGATGTTAGTATATGGTATCCAACAACCATGCAGGAATTGGTTCCTCTCAGTCCATAATTATATAAAGCTCCCATATAAACCGATCGCCAGATTTGACCTGCGGTGCCTTTTGGAGAAGCAAAATTCATCCGATCTGGTTGAAATTTGGTACGTGGTGGTAGTATATGATATTTAACAACCATGCCATATCAGTCCATAATCATTTATAGCCCCCCATATAAACCGATCCCGCGATTTGGTTTTGCAGCCTCTTGGAGGAGCAAATTTCATCCGAGTGAGTTGAAATTTGTGGATGACAGTCTTTCGTAGAAGTTTCTACGCAATCCATGTACATAAGATTCGGCCTGGCCGAACTTACGGCCGTATATACTTGTTTTTTTTTTTATTTCTTTTTCAAGAGTAATCTTATTTAAATGTTATAATCAGTTTAGATTTGTTCGAATCGGCTACCTTTGGCAAGAATTATGGCCTTCAAACGGTCGACAAAGTCATCACACGCTGCACGAAAGTGGCTTTTCGATACTTTAGGCTGTTCCGAGTTCGAACTGTGTTTCACGTTGCGGTAAAACAATAATAACTTGGAAAAGTTTTGATCCACTCAGAAATGTCACCAGCATTACTGAGCAGGTTTAAACAACCGCTGGAAAAATTCTTGGTGTGCGGTCGATACTGGGATTGATTCCACGCAAGGCGGGTCTTATCTTAATTATTGCACCACGGTTGCTGCCGTGGAGTATCTAAAAATGTAAAAAAAAATACTTATGGTGATTTTTATTCTACAAGAGTGCATTTTTTCTATATTGGTTGTAAAATATAAACGATATTTATAAAGCCTTCTCTCCTTTTCTTATCCATTTCGTTACTAACCATGTCGACACTTTAACAATGGTGGTAATAAAGGTCTTTATTATGTAGAATTTGTATCCGTCATCTAAAGCCACACAATCTTTAAAATAACAAAAGTCATAGCTTCCATACATTTCAATAATTGGTAAAGTTTATAAATATTTTTGTTAATTAAACGATTTTATATCTGATTAAGGATACACAATGTGTTCAACTGCATACAAACGATTATTTCGTAGGGTAGAGAGCATGTCATTGTGGTATTTTAACGTAGTTAAATTTTTAATATTTCATATCACGAAGCAAACAAGACCATCAACACAATTAACAGACAATGGAAAATGGATCGCTGAAAAATATATGAAATTGCATAAATAAAAAAAATATTTAAATAATAAAACAACAAATATATGGGCAACATCCTACAATATTGATGGAAACTGGAATTTTGCGCAGAAAACGAGGAAAAATTAATTACATTAACGCTCCCCCCCGTTTCAAGAAGCTCCAGTGTTATGTTAGCCAGCGAATTGATAAACTACACTCAATCATGTCTGTCCTATACCAATTAGAAACTTAACTTACTGGTTCGTTAAAGTTAACCGAAGAGAAAATATCTGCAATTAGCTTTGTTGTTAATTCGCCACCTAAAATGGCCGTAACTTTATCTTGATTGACCTTTGCCCATAAGACTTTGGAAGCGGAATCGGTGAAAGATATTCACCCAAGCAAATCAGTTTCTCCTTGTATAATATAAATTCTGTATTGTAAAATCTACGGTCGATTATCTGTATTATTAATTCTATAAAGTCTGATATATTAACCATATTGACTTTTTACGATCTGCGTGCATTTCGCCCCTGTATTAGAACATGTTCAGTATTTGCTATTGAGAGAATATTTGGTAATATTTACCAGCGTTTGCTGCCTACTAAAAATCATGATTATTGATGTGTGAAGGTGAGCACCTTGAATACTTTTTGTTGCCTACATTTCGGCGCCATTTCTTATGGTATAGGCTTTACGCCAACAACGAATTTTCATCTATGTAATGTGTGGCTTAAAATGTTTCTTTCGTTTCCAATGTAAACTTGATTTTTAGTATTTCCATTGTTTATTTTGTTTTTGTTGGTTGTTTGTTTTGCATTTTCATTTTCCTTATAGTATAACTCGAGATATGAAAACTCTGAGGTCTTATGCAAATTGCACTAGTTTTCGTTTTTAAATGCGAGATTTTTTGCTAAAACACTTGGGGGGTTTAGCTTTGCCAAGGATGTTGGTGAAAAAAGGATTTCTTTTTTTTTTATTATTTATCAATATAAAACTATGAAATTATGAAGGAGTATTAAAGTATCGGCGCATAGGAGAATAGAATTACGGAGCTTAAGTAGATTCCATAGCAGAATGTATCATAGCAATGTCATTTGACAAAGATCATTGAGTGAAAGCCACCGTGGTGCAATGGTTAGCATGTCCACCTTGCATCCACAAGGTCGTGGGTTCAATTCCAGCTTCGACCGAACACAAAAAAGTTTTTCAGCGGGGGATTATCCCACCTCAGTAATGCTGGTGACATTTCTGAGGGTTTCAAATCTTCTCTAAGTGGTTTCACTGCAATGTGGAACGCCGTTCGGACTCGGCCATAAAAAGGAGGTGCCTTGTCATTGAGTTTAACATGGAATCGGGCAGCACTCAGTGATAGGAGAGAAGTTCACCAATGTGGTATCACAATGGACTGAATAGACTAAGTGAGCCTGATACATCGGGCTGCCATCTAACCTAACCTAGAATTACAACATTCAGCAAAACTATCAACCAATTATCAGAATAAATTCGGGTAAATCACTCAATCCAAAGTGAACTACACTTGAACCACGCGAAAAAAGTTTTTGATAGTCGACTTTGCCTAAACAAATTTGAAAGCATTGTTCTTTTCTTTTGTCAAAATTTTATTTCCAAAAAATTTTTATTTCTATAGAAAATTTTCTTAAATTTTTATTTCTATAGAAAATTGTGTCAAAATTGTATTTCTATAGAAAATTTTGTCAAAATTTTATTTCTATAGAAAATTTTGTCAAAATTTTATTTCTATAGACAATTTTCTCAAAATTTTATTTCTATAGAAAATTTTCTCAAAATTTTATTTCTATAGAAAATTTTCTCAAAATTTTATTTCTATAGAAAATTTTCTCAAAATTTTATTTCTGTAGAAAATTTTGTCAAAATTTTATTTCTATTGAAAATTTTGTCAAAATTTTATTTTTTATAGAAAACTTTGTCAAAATTTTATTTCTATAGAATATTTTGTCAAAATATTATTTCTATACGAGAATTTGTCAAAATATTACTTCCATAGAAAGTTTTGTCGAAAATTTAATTTTATTATTCCTTTAGAAAATTTTTGCAAATTTTATTTTCTATAGAAAATGTTGTCAACATTTTTTATTTTTATTTCTATAGAAAATTTTCTCAAAATTTTATTTCTGTAGAAAATTTTGTCAAAATTTTGTTTCTATTGAAAATTTTGTCAAAATTTTATTTTTTATAGAAAACTTTGTCAAAATTTTATTTCTATAGAATATTTTGTCAAAATATTCTTTCTATAGGAGAATTTGTCAAAATATTATTTCCATAGAAAATTATGTCGAAAATTTTATTTCTACAAAAAAAAATTGTCGAAAATTTTATTTCTACAAAAAATTTTATTACAAATTTATTTCTTTAGAAAATTTTGTCAAAATTTTATTTCTATAGAAAATTTTGTCAAAATTTTATTTCTACAGAAAATTTTCTCAAAATTTTATTTCTATAGAAAATGTTCTCAAAATTTTATTTCTATAGACAATTTTCTCAAAATTGTATTTTGTCAAAATTTTATTTCTATAGAAAATTTTGTCAAAATTTTATTTCTATTGAAAATTTTGTCAAAATTTTATTTTTATAGAAAACTTTGTCAAAATTTTATTTCTATAGAATATTTTGTCAAAATATTATTTCTATACGAGAATTTGTCAAAATATTACTTCCATAGAAAATTTTGTCGAAAATTTTATTTTTATTATTCCTTTAGAAAATTTTTTCAAATTTTATTTTCTATAGAAAATGTTGTCAAAATTTTATTTCTATAGAAAATTTAAGTTCTTCTTAATTGGAGAGGAATTTTTGGGAAATCTACCAAAACATTAAGAATTCTACCAAACAGAAAAATCTACATATTTGGGAGATTTCTACCAACTATGGCAACTGTAGTAGCTATAGCAGTAGTAGCCACGCCACGGTGGTGGAAAACTTGTTCTTACCAGAGCATAGCGAAAAACGGTAGCACCACATATTGGACTATAGTCATTGGAGCCGCAAAAACTGTAAGAGCTGAACGATGTACAAAAACAATTAGTCTGAAACGCGCCGAGGAATTGCGTCGCTTGCACGGTTACTTTCGTGCAAGCGACGCAATTCCTATCGAATTTAGTTTCTCCGATGAGAAACCATTCCAAATTGAGCAGTTTGTGAACAAACAAAATGTTCGGGTTTAATTGACATAGAGGTCAGCTGAAAATTTGCACCTTCGACTGGCCACCAGCATGTAGGGCCCGCCGATGTTAATGGTACACGCAAAAAAATAATTCTTTCCTCCCTAACGAAATTTTAGACAAACAAAGTTCGTTTCTCATTTGCTTTTCGCAGTAAGAAAGTTTCTTTGGGAGAAAAGTATATACTTTTTGTGATAAACGTTTATTCTTTTCCAGGATATAAAAACAATTTCATAAAGACTAACTCAAAAAACAATCTTTTCTGGTTAATGGCATTTTCCCTCACATTTTCTCACTTCCACGAGGTTTTTTAGTTCTTAGCACCTTTTTCTGTATTACAAACAATGTAGAAGAAATTATTCGGTTTTATAAATTTTTTAAATTTTACCTTTCGCCTGGACGGAGAATCGAACCGCGGACCATGCAATTTGTAAACCAGCATACTATCCACTGAGCTACGTAGCTGTTATTGGCATCAATAGCTAACTATCCATATAAGTTATATTAATATAGCATAGCTTGCGGCGCCCACGAGCCGATTAAACAAAGTTTATTTAACAGAAACAAACAGTTAGTTTGGCACCGTGGAGCAGTGGTTGCTACGTCCGCCTTACATGCCAAGGGTCGTGGGTTCGAGCCCTGCTTCGACCGAACTTTTTTTACATATAATCTAGATATATTCGGAAAATTCCGAAAAGATGTTCAACATTACATACTACTATATTAAATTTTTACTATGAACTGTAAAATGTGTCTTAATAAAGACTTAAATTTAGAAAAGAACAGTGCTTGATATAAATGAAATGGAATGTGTTCTTGATTCAAGAATATTTTTTTTTTTTTTGGAAAAAATAAAAACTTTGTAACAAACGAATTTTTGTGGTGATAAAAGTTTAAAATTTTCGAAGAAATTCAAAAAACTCTAACAAAAGAAAAACGTTTTCGGTACACGTTTTCCAAAGGTTTTTGTATTTTCTTTACGTGTATACACCGCCGTAACGGCCTATGGTCTCACTCGGCTCGTATTTATCTACCTGGGATCTTATTAAAGTCAGAATATTATCGGGAATATACTCTAAAGGCAGTATTGAAGCCCTGGGGAGACAAACACTTTGGACACAGGTCATAAACCATGTTATCCAAGAATGGCTTAAAAAGGAGATTCCTCGCTTCATTTTTACCGCACAAGGGCCAACAAAATCTCCGGATCTCAAACCGTTGCACCTGAGGCATTTTGGAGAGTAAGCTTGACACTAAATAATAGCAAAGTGTCGATCATCCTAAGACGGCGCATGCCCAGGAATGGGTCAAAATACCGCAGAACCACTTTCGTGCAGCGTGTAATGGGTTTGTCGGCCATAATTCATTTTTTCATGAAAACATTTCTTATTGATTAGAATGACAATGAGGTGTAGGAAAAATCTAACTTTCAGAATTAATTCACTTTTGCTCGATATTAAGGTGGAATTACATACCATGCGGTCATGCGTGCCTACGTTGTATTCGAATGCTTTGACGAATACGATTCTTCAATTGAGTTACACAGCATGCGCCGGATCACCAATAAATTTGCTGATTACATTCCTTGTATCTGCCCTTTTTATTATGTTTTTATATTCTACGCACTTTTTAAGGTAGAGGACTTTATGCTTTTTAACTTCTTCAATAATTCCTCATCCATATTTTAGCTTGCTTTTCGTTTTCTGATTTGTTTACAAGTGGTCAACGCACTCGACGCATTGAAAAGTTAAAAGTTAAGGTTGAATTACACCATGCGTCAATCCGTGCGTTGATGGAAGGGTTGATATTTTTCTGTTTGCGGCAGACTATTCGAGCTTTTGATTTAAAAGAGATATTTCAACTCTTCAACCATCGGACGCATCGAACGCATGGTATGTAATTCGACCTTTAGTCAACTTCATGCGTCATATGCATACGTAACTTTTATCGTGTAACTCAAACAATTGTAGTTCCAACATTTTAACTTTTTTGACAATAGCATATTACGTACGCACGCATGATCGCATGGTATGTAATTCCATCTTTAGCTTGCCTATTGCTCTCAAACGTTAAAAAAGAGTAGCTATCTGCTCGAATGTATTCTATCGGTATTTCGAAGCTTTGAGATTGATTTTTTGTTCGAACATCCGTTTGTTGGCTACAACTAGCTTTTCTCAAGTGCATACACTAATAGAAAAATTGCGTTCCACAATCGTGAACGGACGGTGACAAAATGAAACGGAAACGTTCACAAAAAATCAAAACGAAATGTTCACGATTTTGTCCACGGGCGTTCACGATTTCATGAACGGCATTCGTTTTTCTTTTTCCATGAAAATTCTTAAAATAATCGTTAGACGTTGTTATGGCAACTCCGCCGGTGGTGCAATGGGCTAAAGCGACTGTTAACGCGTATGGTGCACACAACACAGGTTCGAGTCACGGTAGCGGAAATCTTTTTTTTTTTTAATTTTGTTTATAAATTCGTAACCATTACGTTTTCAGATCATGAACACTCGTTGTTGTTTTGACAACGGATGGTGTCATTTTAACGTTGTCAGATTGACCCCGTCTGTTCTCAGTTTGACAACACATGTGTGTTGATTCACTTTCATGAACGAAACGTTTTGAAATGACAACGCCGTTCATGATTTTTTCTATGGGTGTATAAATGCCATAGGTTGGATTAGAACAATTGTTTATCACTCTTGGAAATTAACAAAATTAAGTTGTATTGATTATTATTTGGAAATTTTGAATTTTTTAAAGAAAAATTTGAAATGATTATTTTTATTAATGCTAATAATGTATTTTCAGATTGACTTTATACTGATGAAATATGTGATCAGCATGATATTAGGTATGTTAAATTTATGGTATTTTAAAACTTATACTAGCTAATAGAGTGAATTAGTGAACTTTAATAGTAAATTAGAATATGTTGCATATTGATTCCTCCATTCTTCCAATCTTCCAGCACTATCTATCAACTCATTTTACAATTCAATTAATTATCTTTATAAACCATTTTATCTATTTTTATTATTATCACGGTAAAATGTAATTCAGTAATCTCCAGGAAGTGCGTTAATCTTCATTAATTTGCAAATAAATCATAAGGTGTTCGTGTCATGTATTTATTTACCCATTCTCTGAACTGAATTAAAATTTCCTTAATCATTGCAAACTTCTGACATTCATCGACAATATTATTATTCTCCATCAAAAACTTTTCATTTGCTTTCTAAGTTAACTTCAATTCCTAGCGTGATGCTCACTCATTGTCTGTTAAAGATTGGTTTTCACTTTTTGATCCTGAGTTTTAATTGTGAATGCAAAGAAGTCCTACGGCAGTTAATTAGGAGGTCAGGTTATTTAGATAGGTTAAAGCAATATAAAAGTTTTATATAATTGACTCGCCGAACGAGATTATAATTTATATAACAATTATACATTGGATGGAGGGTATTCCGTATATGTACACAGAAAAAAAGTACCTCGTAATTTATGACAAGTTTTGAACTTCAGTTTAGTTAATCGCTGTCCTTCAAAGCTAGTACAAATTTCAAGAATTTTATGAAAATACCATAATAATAATTATTATTAACTCTTTTGCAGTTCATGCGTCTACTTAAAATTAGTTAAAAAGTTTACTTAAAGTAGTATAGTCTAATATAGTTTGAAATTACAAAGATTTGGTCAAAGATTTCGTGCCACATGTTACAAAACGTTTTCATACCAGTCAGCACAATTTTGGAAAAATGGTTTTTCTTAAATGGTGGTAAAAATGACCATGATCCAGTTGAATGTGATGCACTCCAATTACCATGCAAAAATTGGTCCATATGGATTCATAATTATGTATTGACCCATATAAATTGATCCCCGGAATTGACTCCGGGAGGAGTAAATTTCATCCAATCCACTTGAAATTGACGTCCCTCCATTAAAGTCGTATGTCTCAAAAAAACTTCCCATTACTTATTATAACATCCTCGTCAAATAATTCCAATCGTATTTTATTGCCATGACTTTTCTCCATAATTATTGTTGCTGTTGCTATTGTTGTCAATGTTAATGTTTAAATGATACGATTTCCTCTTTTGAAAAAGCAAACAAATTTGATTAGTTGAGTTGCCGTATGAAATTTATTCTTGTGGAACACAGAAGGACCCTCATCATTCCTTTTGCCACCTGCACCTGCAGTGCCGCAACTTTGTAGACATTGTAAAGTCATGTATTCGTCTTGCCGTGCTGTCTTGGCAACCGGAAATGGATAGAAGATAGAACACAATGTAAGTGAGCGTGTTTGTATGTGGGGGTGCAAGTGAGTGTATAGGTAGTAAAGCACGTATTTGTGCCCATGATGGTAGGATTTTTCTTCCTATTCGAATTGAGCTTCCTTCGTCTGGGCTGAATGACTGCCATACTACAAATAAAGGGAAATACAAATTGCAAAAGTGGATGTCTAACAACAATTACAACAATGACGCAGAGAATAGCTACTCTGGAAAACAAGAGCAAAAATAGTCACCCTACATAAAGATTCCTGAAGGGTGGGGTGGCAGTAATGATAGCGCGGCCACTGCAACCAGTATTTGCCCCTCCAAAGATGATGAACACACTCGTCCTTACTATATACCAACCAACCAAATGGCAAAGGAAACGGATGTTTATTCCATTGTTTGTGAAATGTATTCCGTTTGGTTAAGGATTGTTTGCTTCTTTGCTCCATTTATCCGTCCTCCGTCCGTCTTTCCTTCTTAGCTTATCTTGTTATTCGACCAAGTACTCTGATACAATTGGCCCCCTGTATTGAGGCTATTGTATTTCATTCAAAGATGTCTATCAATTGGCATTTGTACTCCTCTCCACATTCCTCTGTTCTTATGTCTGTTAAAATGCAAAAACTTTTACGATTTATTACAATCGAATTAATACAATAATACACTCACACCCCATTTGAGGGAACCAGGGACACCTCTCTTCCCTCCTGTTAGGGTGTCGTCACAGGCATTCATTACAACACAGGGAGAATAAATGTTTCTTTCTGGGGAAATATTTACATGAACGTTAGTTTTGTAAGCAGAAAGATATTGGAGGAAGTAAAAGTTTTACTCTGAATTTATGTACATTTAATTCTCCAGAATTCCCATTTAAAAGTGCTATCGAGCTATTGGTTTTATTATCTGAACATCAGCTTCAATGAGTAGAAAAAGTGTAATGAGAATGGTATTTTTGGATCAGGAAGTGGTGCAAAGTCGGATCAGGAGTTACATGGGCTTGTCATAGAGCGAAAGTTATTTTGCTGCAATGATTTCGCATTATTTCCTCAGAGAAAAATTTAAAGAAAAAGAGAAAATTTTTAAAAATCTAATTTTTTCTATACATATATTTTCGAACAATGCACACCCAACAACAAAATGGAAGTTGTTCCACAAACATTGCTTTTAAAGCACACCCCGAGATCTCCATGGAAGTTCTTTGAGAAGGTTTTGCAAACTACATTAAGTTTTAATTTTTTGTAGATTTTTAATGGACAAAATGAAAACGATTGAACCAGCATTCTTTATTTTTCATTCATAATAATTTCATTCATTTGAAACGACGTTTTGATGCATCGTGTTCAATGGGGTTTGTGGTTGAATGTGCTAAAGCGTTCTGTTATAGTGCCAACAGACCCAGGTTCAAACTCCGGTGGAAGCGAAGAAGTTTTTCAATTTGTAAAAATTAGATAATAAGAAAACAAAAGTGTAACAAAAATACTGATAAAAATAAAATGTGAAATTGGAGAAAAAAATTATGGTTTAAAAATTTTTAAATTTTATCAACTAAATTAACTTCCAAGGCACAACTTCTAAAGCAATGCAAAGGATCCTAAAATTGAGTACTTGCTTCCTATGACAAGCACATGTTCAATTCATTGGAGATGATCCAAGTTTGCACTACTTCCCGATAACAGATTGAGGATCCAAACTACTTTTTGGGGAAGCTGTTTTTTTCTGGGGATTTAATGTCAAATTCCACGTCTGTTTTTTTAAATTCAACAAAATTCAGAAAAATTCAATTTATTGCGAAAACTTCTTATATTCACCGTTCAAAAATAACATTTTGCTCTTGAAACATGTGATCATATTCCTTCTCTGCGTGAAGAAGAGCATTTTCGGATGTACACTAAAAGTAATGGCTTAAGAAGAAATTCCTAATTGGTTTTCTGGGTATACGGGGTTTCATGGGTTTGGTATTGACGGGGTAAATTACATTTTAGATGGAAAATACATTTTTTTCTGATTCAACCCTGCACGAATTGATCTAATTAATTTTTAAATTAAAATTTCTTCAATCTCGAAAATTATAGAATCAATCACAGAATTAATTGGAAATAAAAAATAAATTTGATTTGAAGTGGCTTGTAATTAATTAATTTCTTCTGTACGTTCAATTAATTTTTAATTGGTTTAATTAAAATTGTAATAGATTTTGGTGGTAGAACCCAATTATTTTATTAATTAAGACAATCAATTATTTATTGTACTATTATATATTTATATACATTTTACTTTTAGATCAAATCATTTTCTTGTAATTTTATAGGAGTTTATGGTTTTTGAATGAATTTTTCTAGTTGTATTCAGTATATAATATATCAATGTTTTCTCTTAAGAACATTTTCACTTATATTTTAATTGGAAATATTTTTATTTAATTACAATTAATTACAAAGACAATTTCTTCCCTCTACTATACGTCTCTGGAATGAACTACCTTCAAACATACAGCGCATAAGCAACTCTACAACTTTTAAAACTGAGCTCTATAAATTATTTAATTAAATTTTTATATTCATATGTTATCTATACTAAGTTAAATATCCTAATATTGTCTTTTACTCCAATGCGTCCAACACTTTCACATATAAGAGTACTTCTTGTTGTGTTGGTTTTACAAATATAAATAAAATTATTAAATTGTTGATTGGAATAATTACCATTTTAATTAAACATGCAGTAATCTTCAATTATTATTGACAGATTTATGTTTTTAATTTGATTAAAAAAGTAATAGTATCATTTAAGTTTTCATTGATTAAGTTCAACCTCAATCAAATTTTTAATTGGAAACGTTTATAAATTTTTCTGTTTGGATCTGATGTGGTTTCGTTCCAAAGTATATATCTTAGGACGGCCAGTCCTTAGACAGCTCCCCATGAACCACTCTTCATCATCTTAATAACCTATCACTTCAGTTTTACTTTTGATTGCATATTATGTACATAGATAACTCTAATAATTGTTTTACAGTAATTGTATACACAGAAAAAATATCATCAACATTTTTCCAATTAAAATTTCTAAATTATGTCAATTAAAAATGTTAATGGTTCAACAAATTTTTTAATTGAAACAAAAATTAATAGTATCTATTAAATTTTTAATTGGACCAATTATTTTTATACCACATCGATATATTGCCCTAAGACCCCATAAAGTATATATATTCTGGGTAGGTGAAATTCTGAGTCGATCTGAGCATGTCCGTCCGTCCGTCCGTCCGTCCGTCTGTTGAAATCACGCTAACTTCCGAACGAAACAAGCTATCGACTTGAAACTTGGCACAAGTAGTTGTTATTGATGTAGGTCGGATGGTATTTCAAATGGGCCATATAGGTCCACTTTTACGTATAGCCCCCATATAAACGGACCCCCAAATTTGGCTTGCGAGGCCTCTAAGCGAAGCAAATTTCATCCGATCCGACTGATATTTGGTACATGGTGTAAGTATATGTTCTCTAACAACCATGCAAAAATTGGTCTACATCGGTCCATAATTATATATAGCCCCCATATAAACCGATCACCAGATTTGACCTCCGGAGCCTCTTGGAAGACCAAAATTCATCTGATTCAGTTGAAATTTGGTACGTGGTGTTAATGTATGGCCTCAAACTCCCATGTAAAAATTGGTCGAAATCGGTCCATAATTATATATAGCCCCCATATAAACCGATCCCCATATTTGACCTCCGGAGCCCCTTGGAAGAGCAAAACTTATCCGATTCGGTTGAAATTTGGTACGTGATGTTAGTATATGGTTTCCAACAACCATGCAGGAATTGGTTCATATCAGACCATAATTATATATAGCACCCATATAAACCGATCCCCAGATTTGACCTCCGGTGCCTTTTGGAGAAGCAAAATTCATCCGATCTGGTTGAAATTTTGTACGTGGTGGTATTATATGATATTTAACAACCATGCCAAAAGTGGTCCATATCAGTCCATAATCATATATAGCCCCCATATAAACCGATCCCGAGATTTGGTTTTGGAGCCTCTTGGAGGAGCAAATTTCATCCGAGTCAGTTAAATTTGGTACATTGTGCTAGTATATGGCCGTTAACGAGCATGCCTAACTAGATCCATATCGGTCTATAGTTATATATAGCCCTCAGATAAATCGATCCCCAATGACACAAAAATTGGTCCATATCAATATTTGTATATAGCCCCCATATAAGCGACCCCCATATTTCAATTCTGGCTCCCTGCGTACCGAGCAAAAGTCCATATCGATTCGTAATTATTTGTAGACTTACCTACACATACTTTTTTTGTCTAATGTATACCACGTATGGACTAACTCACAATTTAGAAAACGATTTAAGATACCACAACCCAAGTAATTCAACGTGGATGACAGTCTTTCGTAGAAGTTTATACGCAATCCATGGTGGAGGGTACATAAAATTCGGCCTGGCCGAACTTACGGCCGTTTATATTTGTTTTTATTTGACGTTGGTGATTGATACTATCATTTTTGTGATTTAAAAAATTTCAATTAAAAATTAATCGGATCAACAAATTTCGTGATTGAAAACAAAAACTATATTTCTATGTAGTTATAATTATATTGTGATATCAGCAGAAACATTTAAAAGTCAGAAAATTCAAAATACGTGAGCATCAGTACTAATCCTGCGATAGTTCATTTGGAACTTCTCGTAGTACAAATCTTCTGAGTATGTCTGCCTATACCTTGGTAAACAAATTTTATAAAAATGAGGATAATGAATACGAAATTTATATTCCGTTTCCTTTTCCTTGTATGTCGATATGGGCTCAATAACATTCAACATTTCTGCTACTTTGTACCTGTATAGTTACACATTTCGCATCTTGGTAATCCGGTAGGCCACCCCACACAGAGCGTGAGTTTCACAGTCATTAGAGGTAGATTAATAGTCATAATAAACTCAAGGTCCACTTTAACCAACTTCCAAAAGCATTTTGACCAGTTCGAAACTGCGTGCCACCAATTTGCAGCAACTGTTGTACGCTCAGAAACTATTAAAAAAGACTCTAACGGGTTTTATGTTTTTTTGCATTCATCTCATTTATATTTCTTTCGGTGTACCCGAAGCCATTTAAAATGATTTTCAATTGTTATTGAATTCTTGTGATTCGTGCTTCTTTTGCTTTGATTTACGTTTGCGTCTACCTCTTGAGGCTCTTAGGTCTGACTGTTGTCTTGACTCTAATATACAATATTTTCTTGAAGATTTGTCTTTGGACTCTTCACCCTGTCCTTCCTCTTTTTCTGAATAGCATGAGCTCCCTTTTCAATTCCACTTGAACAAATTTCTCGATTTTTTTCTCTTGTCCTACGCTTGTATTTTCTCAATTTCTCGCTTTGCCGTAGCATGACTGTTGTCCTCCTTGCAATGACAGGAGGATAAAAGACACTCGAAAAGCTACAAATCATGATGTCCTTCTGTTTGAGTTTAAAATTTTTAAAAGTAAAATGAATTTAGTGTTGTTGTTTTTTTTTCCTTCGTTTTTCTATTCAAGTGTTTCTAGCACAGACCAATTGTGGAAGGTCTAGCTAGCTTAAGTTTAATATTAGCATTATTCAACTTGGAGGGCTTAACAAGCTGACAACTTTTGCCATGAGGTCATGATGTGCCTCGTAATTGTCGTTACCGTCATTGACGTCGTCGTCTTCGTTGTCGTCATGGTCGTAGTTGTCCTGCAGTAAAGTGGAACCACATAATTTGGTGTCCGCTAGGGTAGACCAAACGCAAAAAAAAAAACAGAAACAGAAACAAGAAAGCTGGAAAATGGCAATGTGAAGAAATTACAAAGATATGCTAAACACATTCCTTAACAGATTACATTGTTACTTGCCGTGGCAAAGCAAGCATAATTAAAACGTCTCCCTTTTTTTGTGCTCTATCTGTCCGTCCGTCTGTCATTCATCCATGCCTAAGATCTATTACGGTACTTAAAAAGAACCGAAACGAATTTATTATACCAGAAGACTTAAACAAATTTAATTACCATCTGACATAGATTCTAATGGGGGATTGCAAAGTTAGCACAAAATATAATCAACCGGAGGGACACTCCCATAAATCTTAGAATTCATTAGGTTACATACACACACACATATATATGCAAGTTAAATTAAAGCATGAATCTGAAGTGAATGTTTTTTTTTCACTGGAGAAATTTTTTGAGGTTTTGTTTTTCTTTGCGTTGGGGTAGGCAGGGGCAAACTAATTAATCTCACCGCGATAATCTAGGTTAGAGAAAGGATCTATGAAAACTATTGTAAATATTTTGTATATAAAATATAATTTTAACGAACAAATAAGCAAAATCCGACTAAGTCGCCCATATACCCTAAAACCACCCTACACTCTCAAAAAATCGCTTCTTTAGCATGTACTCCCAAACACATTTTGCTTCAAGCATAAAAAATATTTAATCGCTAGTCCGATAGCTGATAGATTTTTTTCTATTGAGAGTTTTTTGATCTATTGCATTCAGTTATTCGTAACCGAATTCAAGTGTGATAGTTGTGATTGCTTAATATTTGGTTTGAAATTCACAAATGGCTATGGCTATAAATATTTTGTATATAAATATTTTTTTATCTAATTATACAATTATTTTTCGAGCTTTATGGACAGATATAGATTAAGGAACATGGTTAATAGAGCCATTGAAAAGAAAACGCCAGATACGAATCTATACACGCCTGGACTGTAAATGTTTCGGTTCGGGCGAATGAACCTTTCCACAGCCTTTAGTATAGATCTGGCTGGGATATTATAATATTTTTTTTCTCGTATCATTGCTCGTTACAGTCAGTGTTGCAACGCGTCCAAAAAGTGAACGGTAAAAACACCTGAAATTATCCGAAAAGTGAAATCCTGATTTGATCCAATTCTACTACAAAGTGGTAGAAAACTTGCTAAACATATCGTGAGAATGGCTGCAATACATATTGCAAAATGAGCTTGGACTAAAGAAATTTAAGTTCCAAAAAGTCCAACAGGTCACCGATAACATAGACTGGAGAGAACCAAGGAATTGGTTTGCTTGGCCAGTTGCCATTCCAAATTGAGCCGTTTGTGAACAAACAAAATGATCGGGTTTACTTAACAAAGAGATCGGTTGAAAATTTACACCTTCGATTGACCACCAGAACTCAAGCGCCAATGGTAATGGAGTGACCCACACCAAAGGTCAATGGACTATAAATGTCTGCTGGGCAGACAAACATTTTGCTCGCAGAATATGGACATTCCCAGAACTCAGCACCATTGCATTTAGCACGCTTCAACCAAGAATTATTTAAAAATGAAGCGTCGAACCTTCTCACTTTGCTTCATTTCTAGCGCATGGCCATCAAAATCCCCAGACCTTTATCACGGTAGCCACTCGTGCCAAAAATTATCTACCAAAATGCGAAGAAAATGTTACCAAAAATCTACCAAATTAAAAACAAAAAAATTATTTCTATAGAAAACTTTCTCCAAATTGTATTTCTATAGAAAATTTTTTCAAAATTTTATTTCTACAGAATGTTTTCTCAAAATTTTATGTCTATTGAAAATATTCTCAAAATTTTACTTCAATAGAGAATTTTGTTAAAATTTCATTTCTATAGATAAATTTGTCAAAATTTTATTTCTGTAGAAAAATATCTCAATATTTTATTTCTCTAGAACATTTTTTATAGCTATATTTCTATATAAAATTTTCTCAAAATTTTATATCTATAGAAAATTTTCTCAGCATCTTATTTCTGTAGAAAATTTTTTAAAATTTTCCCTTAATATAAAATTAAAAATATGTATATAATTTTTTTTATTTTATTTCTGTAGAAGATTTTGCCAAAAATTATCTACCAAAATGTGAAGAAAATTTTACAAAAAATCTACCAAATTAAAAAAAAAAAACAAAATTTTATTTCTATAGAAAACTTTCTTCAAATTTTATTTCTATAGAAAATTTTCTCAAAATTTTATTTCTATAGAAAGTTTTTTCAAAATTTTATTTCTATAGAAAATATTCTCAAAATTTTACTTCAATAGAGAATTTTGTTAAAATTTTATTTCTATAGGAAAATTTCTCAATATTTTATTTCTATAGAACATTTTTTTATAGTTATATTTCTATAGAAAATTTTCTGAACATTGTATATCTGTAGAAAATTTTCTCAGCATCTTATTTCTGTAGAAAATTTTTTAAAATTTTCCCTTAATATAAAATTAAAAATATGTATATAATTTTTTTTTATTTTATTTCTGTAGAAGATTTTGTCCAAATTTTATTTCTGTAGAAGATTTTGCCAAAATTGTATTTCTATAGAAAATTTTGTCGCATTCTATGGGAAAATTGGTCGAAGTTTATTTCTATTGAAGTACATCTTAGGGAGCCACCGTGGTGCAATGGTTAGCATGCCCGCCTTGCATACACAAGGTCGTGGGTTCGATTCCTGCTTCGACCGAACACCAAAAAGTTTTTCAGCGGTGGATTATCCCACCTCAGTAATGCTGGTGACATTTCTGAGGGTTTCAAAGCTTCTCTTCTGGTTTCACTGGAATGTGGAACGCCGTTCGGCTATAAAAAGGAGGTCCCTTGTCATTGAGCTTAACATGGAATCGGGCAGCACTCAGTGATAAGAGAGAAGTTCACCAATATGGTATCACAATGGACTGAATAGTCTAAGTGAGCCTGATACATCGGGCTGCCACCTAACCTAACCTAACCTCTTAGTTGGAGAGGAATATTTTGCAAAATCTACCAAAGATCAAAAATTCTACCAATCTACTAAAGATCAAGAATTCTACCAATCTACCAAACAATGAAAAATCTTCCATTTTTTTGTAGAATGCTACCAACTATGACAACCGCGATCTCAATCGGTTGGATCTTTTGCGTCTGGGACATTTTGACGCTACAAAATGTTAAAAATGAACTTAAATCAAAGAAAAAAATCATTGGCGCCAAATCATAACCATTTTAACCACACAGTAGTTCATTCTTACTATTTGTGGGAACCGTACGAAAATTTTCTTTTGTTTTAGTTCATATTGAACTCAAATGTACGATTATTGAGTTTTATACCCACGTTTAGTATTAAAATATTTATAAAAAAGTAAAATTTCGTTAGGCTGCGTTAAATTTCGAAAAAATGATAAAGTTTAACTACAAACAAAAAATTTTTTTGCAATAAGGATAAGTTAAAATCAGCGTTAGTTTAACTACGGATTTTTTTCTGTGTAAATATAACTCTCGCAGTATTGCTTTCTCAAATCACCTTCGATCTACATGAGGCAGAACAAAAATTGCAACGTCGAACTAACACATGTTCAATTTAATTTAGAATTTATTCTTTGTGAATGAAAAGTTAACTAATTCGAGCTACTTCATACTAGAGGAAGCTATACGATTAAAACGAATAACATTATTACTCAGTAATTTTCAATGCGTGTTTTCATATATGCCAAAAGAAAAAAAAATGATTGGTCTCCTTTTCAGATTAAAGAAATCGATGAATTAAAATATAATCATCGAAAATTCTAAAGTGTACAGCTTATAGCCTAAATCGTTCTATGAAATTTTATAAATTCGAATTAAAAAGATTTTAAAAGTTTTCCTCTGCATACATCATATTCACTAAAATACTCTGAGTATGCATGTTCTGTGAAGATATTCTTCGTGCATATTCATCAAATTCTCATTCAACATAAACCACAACAACTATGTCTAATTAAAATGAGTTCAAATCGCAATCCATGCTATTACTCCATTTCCACACCCTGTGTTTCTTGTGTGAGAGAGAGAAAAAACAATCATGATGAAAATCACACAACAATTTCGTTGATAAACATTGTAAATGAGACGATTTCAATTTAAATGTTTATTAAGTCAAATAATTGAATATTTTATGAACATAAACTTTGGCAGAAAAATTTTTGATGCAAAGAAATTTGTATTCCAAATTCTGCATGAAGCTCACAACAAATCCATGAACTCGCTCAGCATCAGTTCTGACAAAACAAGACCACTTAGACCCCATGAACAAAATGAAGACGAGACCCCATAACGATGTCAAGTCCTAAGAAGGAGTGTACAGACAAAAACACTTTCGAGTTGAACATCAAAAGTTGTATGAGAAAAAAATAAAATGAATGAATTTGGAGGCAACCAAAGAACTTTATCCTTGGTTGGGAGTAAAGTTTATATAAATATTTATATAACTAAAAAGTATAACTTAAGAATCTTCTTCTTCTAGTCTTAATCTTTGTATGAATGTTTATATGAGAAAGTGTTGGAGTATATAAGAGATAGCAATGATCTAGCAGTTAAGACAGCAGAATCTCTCGACCTTATAAAAGGCCTCTATCCTTATAAAGGGGATATTTATTCTATATAGTTTATTGTACCAATTGCAATAAACTATTTCCCCTTCAAAAAATTTAAAAATCATTTTGGGAAGATCGTGATTAAAACTGTGACACGAGAAAGCTGTCGTTGGGAAGGGTGCCATATTTATTTAACCCGGGAACAGGACTTACGAGAATAGAGACGACGAGCCATTTACACCGGAGTCTAAGGAATATTCGAAACAATGAACTTAACCTGGCAGCAGGCTACCACGTTTCCACCGATTCACAAGATGTCTTCGAAATGGACTATCTACACAAAATTAAAATGATCGTACGGATATTCTATACCGTATTATTGGCCCAATTCAACTGTGAATTGAAAACAAAATAGCCCAGGTGCGATACCACATTAATGAAAAGTTAATTTTACATATATACATGTCCCATAATTCATTCAGACCTTAACATTTTCTCTATTAGGGATCTGGTCCCATTAGAATCCTTGCAATTCTCATCGGCCATTCTATTTCCCACTGAATTATATAGAATAGTTTCTAGTCATTTGCCTTTCATTTCCCTCTTAAAATCTCATTCAGGTCAGAGATTGGTGGTCTATTGACTTCTTAACCCTCCCGAGGGTGTAGTTTTCATATGATCCATTTGAAATTTGCTATGTCAGTATACAACTTTCAGCATCAACTGATCGCTGTAGCCCCTATGTAAACCTATTCGTGAATAAAGTGGAAGCCACCGTAGTGCAATAGTTAACATGACCGTCTTGCCAGATTTGGCTTTGGAGCTTCTTGGAAGAGCAAATTACATGCTGTGTATTTGAATTTAGGTACGTGATGTTAGTATTTGTTCTTTAACAACAAGCAAAAAGTTGTTCATATCGGTCCATAATTATATCTAGTCCCCATATGAAGCCACTGTGGTTATCATGCCCGCATTGCGTACACGGGGTCGTGGATTCCAACCCAGTTTGGACCAAAAACCAAAAAGTTTTTCAGCGGTGGATTATCTGAGTGTTTCAAAGCTTCTCTAAGTGGTTTTACTGCAATGTGGAATGCCGTTGGGACTCGGCTATAAAAAGGAGAATCGGGCAACACTCAGTGATAAGAGAGAAGTTCGCCACTATGCTATGGTCTGAATAGTCTAAGTGAGCCTGAAATATTGAGCTGGCACCTAACCTAACTTAACCTAACCTAACCTATGTGGTTTATATAGGCCCTTACTACGTGATATTTATACGAGACATAGCAATTTTATGATACGTTGTTATATATGACCCTTACCGCCAAACAAGTACGGCTATTGTTAAACTGTTTTTAGTAGAATTTTCAACGGAATCCCTGGTGGAGGGTTTTTACTTGTGATTTATCTGTTATCTTTTAGAACACAAGAAGATAAACATTTTTTAAATAAAACAACAATAAGCTGAAATTTTTTTTTAATTTACTTTATTAATGTGGGCAAAAATAAGGTGGTATTGTTTGAAAAAAAAATGAAAAATCTTTATTTATTTCTCTAATACAATTTTTGGTAATAACTATCTGCATCATCGTCGATCCAGATTTAACCATCTCAATCGACTTGAAATGGGTTCCCCGAAGTGGTCTCTTGAATTGTAGAAATAGGTCTTCATGTGCCAAGACGGCACATTATCGTGATACTGAACAACCTTACGGAAAGTTTAAAGTGAAAATTCACCTTTATTTGTACACACAGTTCTCTCGAAGTTCACCAATGTGGTATCACAATGGACTGAATAGTCTAAGTGAGCCTGATAAATCGGGCTGCCACCTAACCTCGTAAATAAATTCGTCGTAATGGTTTTTACGTTAGCATGAATTTCATCTGTGCCCAATGTCCCACCAAGTCAATTTGTAAAAATTATTATTATTTACTTTTTGTTTTTGAAGAACAAAATATTTATTTCCCTATTTTAACAATAATTTTAATGTTTTTCAAATTTTAGTGGGATTTATAGTGAAATTAAGGGCAAACGAAACACTGTTAACATATACAAAATAAAAAGCGTTCTTTTATGCTTATTTCTTGACAGAGGGTAATTTCGCATAAATAATATGATACACTGAAAAAAAGTATGTCCGTCTTCAAAGATTTAGTCTTTACCCTAATAATTTTGGTATAGATTTCGTGCCAAAGAAGCGGAAAATTGAACTAAGGACAACTTTAATAAAAATTCTTTGTTAAATTGGAATTTTGCATATTATTTAGATTCTAGGAAAACATGTAATTTATTCGTTTTTTCTGCCTTTTTCATTATGTGATATCAAAGTCCATTAAAAAAGTGTTAAAAAACAAATCATATTTTTAAACGATTTTTGCTTTGTAGGCAAGATGCAAAAAGTCAACAAATTTAAAGATGTATCAAAGTCAACTTGACCTTAGTAAACCGAAATTTTCTTTCGTGTTAGGTCACCCAATGTTAAGTCGAATCACTTAACTATAAGGATAAAACGACTTTATTGAAAGTGTATCGACTTTTGGAGAAGGAAAAAAAACTTAATATCAGGGAAATGGGTCTTCTACACTGCAACAAATATTCACGTGGTATTAAAGATTAAATTTTAGGATGTGGAATTTACAAAATATTAAGGATAAATTTCTTTAAAATAATGACATTTTAATTAATACAAAGTTTATAATCTTCACTTCAAAAATTTTTTTCTCATTAAATTTAGGACACAAATGTTGTAAATTTGCGTCCCCTTGTTAAAGTCGCAGACCTTTGAACTAAGGAAAATTTTCGTTAAAATGAAGAAACACATTTTTGATTAAAAAAAATCGTCCTTAACATAAATTAACTAAAATATTGAATCTTTAGATTTAAGATAAAAAGGCTTCAAATATGGGCTAAGACTTATTTTGAGGATTTAGCATCTTTGGTATAAAGGTTTTTTGGAATTAAGAAAACATTTTTACTTTGAGGTACATTTTTACTTTGGATTTTTAAACTGGCATTTGTATGTGAATAGCTTTTTTAATATACCGCGAAAGGAAAATGAAAATTCTACCCTGAAAAAAGCATGCCCGTTTCCAAAGATTTTGTCTCTACTTTAAAAATTTTGGTATTGAATCCGAGCCAAAGAATACAAATAAGGATACTTTTAAGACACAATTGCGTTTTATGTTTGGGGTTTGTGTACTTGCTTCTAAGAAGCAAATTTAAAATTTTCGCTTTTTCAGCTTTGTTTCTTCATATGCTATCAAAGTCATAAAAACAATTTCATTAAATTTAAAGAATTTTTCTGAATTATTATTTTCTGAATTATTAATTATTAAGTCAAGTTGACCTTAGCCCAAACATTTTTTCTTTCATGTTATGATACCCATTTGAAGTGAAATCACTTAATTATAAGGACAATACGACTTGATTTGAAAGTTTATCGACTTTTAGACAAGGAAAAAAATTTTATATTAGAGAAATGCGTCTTCTATGCTAAGCAAAATTTTCATTCGTATTTTAAAGACATGAAATCTTTGACCTCACGACAATATTTTTTTCAGTGTATAAATGAGATCTGAATCCTAATTTTAGTTTTATTGACCCTAGATATAAGGCCAGATAGGTCGCTAAAACTATCTTAACCTTTTCAAAGCAAAATTTTCATTCGTATTTTAAAGACATGAAATCTTTGACCTCACGACCATATTTTTCTCAGTGTATAAATGAGATCTGAATCCTAATTTTAGTTTTATTGACCCTAGATATAAGGCCAGATAGGTCGCTTAAAACTATCTTTACCTTAAAGAAGCAGCATCTTTGGCTCGGAATCAATACCAGAATCCTTAAGAGAAGGTCAAAATCTTTGAATCCAAGTAAACTTTTTTTGAGTGTATGCTAATTAAAATTCGCATTCGAAATTTAGGGATGCGATTTCTTCACCTCATGACAACCTTTTTTCCAGTGTAGTTTTGTTCAAAATGTTTTCATTTTTAAGATTTTTTGTACCAAATTTCGCAAGTTCTGTACGAAGTTTTTATACCAATTTTATTTTCTTTTTGAAGAAAACTATGGAAAGACAAAAGGGAACTTTATTAGTCTAAAATTTTGTTTATGAGAAAAGAAAACTATCTTTGCATATGAAAGGCCTTAAAGTCGAGGGCCTTACTCGGCTAACATAGCAGACAAGGCAACTGAGAGCTGTTGTAAATAAATGGGTGTAAATTTCTTTGTTATTGCGAAAAGAATATGCAAACGTTCGCATTCACAATGACGTGTACGCATAAACACACGCACTCGCATGCATTTCCCCATGTGAACATACCGAAAATTTCATTTTAAATTTGCCAGGCTTATTCACAAGTGTCAACGTTGCAATTCTCCTTATTTTAATTAAGGATTCTTAACGCTTGTTCGCCTATGCAAATACTTGTACTAAGGAAAATCTTTTGCAAACAGCAGTACTATTTGCATAAACTTTTTTCGCCTATATTCTGTTATTTTTTTTGCCTCTTGTATTTTGCCAAGGCACAGATATTGTACTTTCTTTCTAAGATGTAGACGAAGACGAAGAAAAAGCCGTCGTTTTTTTTTCAGTGGGGAATAAGACACCACACATATAGGTACCCGTGGGAGGGTGAAGTGAATACTAAAGGACTAACGCAAAGAATAACTAAACGAATACACTGCACACTCCCCCATCTCTAGAATGAGAACATGGAAAGAAGAATGCATAGATGCACTGGAGATCCTGTAAAGAGGTGGCAAAGTAAAAAACAAAACTGGATTTATATTTAGCGTTGCAAAGAAATTGCCCAGATCTATGGAATGTTGTGAACACATGTAGAATTACATGTCGAACACACCCACAAGATGCACCAACTCATATTCGAGGAGCAGACATGGGGGCATACCGTGGTTGCCTTAGACGACAACACCAATTCACACCAAGTATCCGGGCTACAAAGACATCACACAAAAAACCATCTTTGGAACAACTCACACATGTACTCTCATCACCATTAGGAAAATGCTTTAAAAATTCCATAACAATGTAGACAAGAGGCGGACCTTATTGTGCACAAAACAAAAAAAATGATAAGCCTTAGATGCATCGAGGCGTAGAAGGACAAAGGAAACAACGGATGAGATTCCTTGGAGGAACAGATGACTTTGTTGCCTATGCACACATACATGTGTGCGTGAGTTCAACTTAATTGGGAAGCAGATTTCCAAGGATAAACGGATGTGCAATAGAGTCCTTAGTTGCGAGAACATGATGTGCTTCTTAATTTTACACAAAGCTATAAAATAACGGAATAAGATATTTTTACGAAAGCATTTATTTTCATTCCTAATTTATTAAAATTAAATGGAAATTGAAAATGTCATTCTTGTGAATACCTCATACACTCATTTATTGTGAGATTAGAAAACAAAAACAAAAAGTAATCATCGAAACTGGCATTATTGTTTTTTTAAAATATTCCTCATTAAGATCTATGTTATACACTTTTGAATAAGTTTGAACCAATTAATGAAGCACTTTTGCCACTCTGATAGAGGTATCTCCAAAACATGAATTCTGAACGCATTAACCGCTTCTTCAAGTGTGGAACAGTCGACTGCTGTTTATACGCCTAAACCCACGAGTCATCACTTATCACGATGTCATAGACGTATTCGAAGCACCGCGATTGTATTTTTGCAGCTTTTCCTTCAAATGCCTAAAGTTATCTCAATTCACGAATGCCTAAGTTTGCCTCAATCTTACGATAGGTCCATGACGATCTTGCAATGTTAGTTGCCACAGCACAGCATCAATTGTTTCCGCAAAAACAACTGGTTTTGGAGGACCTTCATGAAATTGGTCTTGTAGTGAACTATGACCTCGGTTGAAAAAAAAAAACTCAGCCCATAGCAGTTGTAATAAAATATCACATGTGCCGAGCCCTTTTGACTATAAACTGGAAAAATCCTTTCCCTACAAGAAATTTGGAAGGCTAGTCCCCAGTTGTGAAGCGTTGTGTACATAGACTTGGGAATATAAATGAAATGGGGAAATCCTAATCATGAGCTGTAGTAGAAAAAAAAAAACATTACGATAGTATTAGATGTGCCGAGCGTATTAGATTATAATCTAGCAAAATCCTTTCTCCACAAGCACTTTGAAAAACTTATTCCCAATTGGGAAGCGTTGTACACACAGATGCGTTCACTGAAAAAATATTGTCGTAAGGCCAATGATATTGGAATACGAATGCGAGTTTTGCTTATCAAAGGAATCAATAAAACACCTCTTGTGTGAGTGTCCTGCATTTTGTGTAAGGCGTAAGCAAATTTTAGGGGCATATAGCTTCAGATTACTGGCGGACCTGGAAAACGTTAACGTTAAGCAGTCTGCTAATGTTTTTGGAACAATCTGGTTGGTTCAACAGAAGAAAATAATCGAGAAGGTTCAACGGTTAAAACTAGAAGTGCCCATATGTAATAGGTACTTTTAGTTTGTGTGGTATCACAATGGACTGAATAGTCTAAGTGAGCCTGAATCTTAATCGGGCTGCCACTTTAACCTAACCTTTGCTTATCATAGAAGACTAATTTATCATATCAACACGCAGAGAAGGAATATGATCACCTCAAACATGTTTCAAGAACAAAATGTTATTTTTGTATGGTGACCGTTATTAAATGTTATTTTCTCGTCAAATATAACCTGCTTGCCGAAATCAGATACATGATTTCAGGGAAAATAACATGGTTGCGAAAACCATGTTACATGGTCACCACCCAAAAATAACATTTTGCTCTTAAAACGTATTTGAGGTGATCATATTCCTTCTCTTTCTAAAAATGGGTATCACTAGATGAAAGAAAATTTTGTTTGTCCAAGGTGAACTTGACTTTAATAATTCTGAAAAATTCATGAAAATTAATGAAATATTTGGTGACTTTTTTATCTACAAAGGAAAACAGCATTAAAAATAAGGACATGTTTCTCCATACTTTAATTTAAAGGAGCTGAAACATAGCGTAATTTATACTTGAAGTCGGTTGTGATTTTGGAAATTTAAGTTATGGTTAACACGTTTTAAAGATTCTACTCATACATTCAAAAAAGTTTACTTGGATCCAAAGATTTTGACCTCTCTTTAAGGGTTTTGGTCTTAAAGGTGCCTCTACTTCAATTATCTGGCTCGGAATCAATACCTTAATCATTTGTGTAAAGACAAAATCTTTGGAACCGGGCATGCTTTTTTTCAGTGTATGAATAAAAGTTACTTATATTTCTACAACAGATTTCATCCTTGGATGGATTTGCAGTTTTAGGTGTCAACTCAAAATAATTCGAACTTCATACCGGGCAAAGATAACCCAATCGGAGTGGGTAACTAACCCAGTCGGTCTCAACGGTTAAGGCTACGTCAATGTTATCAATTTTTCTAGGGAGATTGCCAATAGACAATAGACGTCTCAAGCCCAGAATCGATATCATGTCTTTTCTGTATTTTGTGCAGATAGGGTAGCGAAGAGGAAATGCTCTGAAGTTTCTTCTTCACTACCTCTATCGTTAGCAGTTCAGTATTTTGATGACAACAAAGAACGTCCCATAATATTCCTTTCGTTGTTCCGGTCATCTTATTATTTCACACACCTTTATGTGTGCCCAGAACCCATTCTTTTAATCCACTTTTGTGGGCCTTTCGTTCTTTAAGTTTACCTCGAGTAGCACCCGGATTCATCCCGCCTGATTATTAGATATTTCATCCCTTTGCCTTCCGAAACCGCTCTTGTTCCTATTATATCTTTACCTATAGCTCCGATAACCATTCAGGTATTTGTGAAAATACCTATCCCCGTTTACCTTGTATTCGTGCTGAGTGTTTTTTATGTATTCCGTTATCGCGCGGACTTCCGCCCATGTACACTCCTAATCTCGTCCTCACCCACATCCTTGATTAATATGTGTAACTACTATTGCCAATTGGAGACAGTTCTGGTGGTCACACTGGACTCTTAGGGTCTTTTTAGTTGTATGGTGGTTCGTTATGTCTGTTAATTCTCCTACAATCTGTTTTAGACGTAATTGATTATTCCGAAACAACTTGGATGGTCTTTTTGCAATATTCTCAATTGATATCCTCAATATCATCAACACGTATCTCGCGTATATTTAGTGCGACGTTTTTGGAATCACGGTTTCACTTGAGTAATACGAGTATATAACTTTTTCAAAAAATCTACACCAAGAAATGTCGTAAACACAAAAATTTTCTTTTTTAAAAATTGCATTCTCGATTAGCATAGAAATCAAATTTCACTGACACAACAATTTGTGACTTGCCCAAGAGTTGATAAACTTTTCATTGAAGGTGTTTTGTCTTTAGACAAAAGACCTTTACCAAAAGATGTCCATTTTAAAAAGGACAATTTCATTGAGCTAGAGACAATCAATGTTTAGCTTAATGACAAGGAACCGATTTTTTAGGAGAGTCTGAACGGCATTTCACAGAAATGTCACCAACATTATTGAGAGGGGGATAATGATCGAAGCTTTAAACTATGACCTTTATATGCAGTGCGGACCCGCTAACCATTAAACTATGCTGGGTCTGGTATACGCAAATTTGTAAAACGGAAATTTTGTGTTGCGAATATTTTCTAAAAATTTACCAAAACTACTAATTCTACCATTTTTAGTAGAATTCCACAACCTTTCGCCATGGTGATCATAACTTGTCTTTTAAATTTTCTTCTGGATATGCCTTCGAATTCAGGTTTCTTTCTCACAATTTTCGCATTGTCAGATAAGCTATTTTATTGTCCTGGATTTGTACATGTTCTTCATGTTGGGAAGTTTTCACTTTTCCGTCTTCTTCTTCTCACCACACATATAGGGCATACTGTTCTCTCAAAGAAGTCATAAGTAAGATCACCAAATATCAAATTCTCTAAAAAGGTGGTAAAGTTTTCCCTTGCCACGCCTGGAACTACAAGTGGCCAACGTCTGACTTAACGCCATTTCACTTAGTAATTAGGCTATGAAAGAAAGTAGCAGCTTTTTTCCGTAGCTTAAAACTCAAATGTAATTTGAAATACTTCTTAGTTTTGTTGCAATGATTAAATTCAACTAAATACGAATGGGCCATAGCAAAACTACATTTAAAAATCTCGAAGCATATTCAAACGCTCATTGCTTCATCAAAAGTTAATTTAAGATTTTTTCCCCTGATATACCCTGATTTCCTACAATGCAACCTTAAGAAGTGCTGCAACAAAGTTAATTTGAACATTTTGAAAAACAAGTTCGAAAGTATTCCGGCATTTTTGTTCAAACTAGCAATTGTTAACATACACATACACACACACTCACATACATCACAAGAACTCTCAGCCAAAAAAAATTTGAAGAGAAATTATGTGGACAAGAAATGTTAAAAACTAGTGCCGAAAAGAAATCTAAACCAAATTTGATGAAGAAAAATTAGAGGATGAACTTCGTAAAGTATGGAACAATCCCAAAAAAAAAGCAAAGAAAGACTCAAAATAAGAACCAAACCAACTGCAGTATAACATGGCCTCAAGCATTCTTTATAGAAACTTTACTAAACCAATACAAGGAAATGAAGAAAAAAAGGACATAGGATCCTCTTCAAACTTCCACAAGGAATCAATACAGGCACATACCTACATATGCGTGTATGTATATTAAGTTAAGTTGAATTGAGGTAACAAAAACAAATCGCATTTTTAATATCCTCTTATGCAGTTGGAGGGCATACAATCAAGCATGTCTTGTGGTAGGTCTGTATAGGTCCTAACCACACAAAAAGCCCCCAAGGATACTATAACATACTAAGGAGAGAATCCAACAGCACCAAGAACAAAAAGTTGTGTTTACTTTCTTCATGTGTTTGACTGCATGCGGCAAACTTCCGGTCTCTTCATTCGCATTGCATAAACCAACATTTTTCGCATTTAAGTGAACTGCAGAAGTTCCTGTAGTTCCAAATTATTTTATGTTCCAATGTCTGCTAGAGTTTGTGTTTTTTTTCGCTAACCTCTTTTTATACCCTCCATCATAGGATGGGGGTATATTAACTTTGTCATTCCGTTTGTAACACATCGAAATATTGCTCTAAGACCCCATAAAGTATATATATTCTGGGTCGTGGTGAAATTCTGAGTCGATCTAAGCATGTCCGTCCGTCCGTCCGTCCGTCCGTCCGTCCGTCCGTCCGTCCGTCCGTCTGTTGAAATCACGCTAACTTCCGAACGAAACAAGCTATCGTCTTGAAACTTGGCACAAGTAGTTGTTATCAATGTAGGTCGGATGGTATTGAAAATGGGCCATATCGGTCCACTTTTACGTATAGCCCCCATATAAAGGGACCCTCAGATTTGGCTTGTGGAGCCTCTAACAGAAGCATATTTCATCCGATCCGGCTGAAATTTGGTATATGGTGTTGGTATATGGTCTCTAACAACCATGCAAAAATTGGTCCACATCGGTCCATAATTATATATAGCCCCCATATAAACCGATCCCCAGATTTGGCTTGTGGAGCCTCTAAGAGAAGCATATTTCATCCGATCCGGCTGAAATTTGGTACATGGTGTTGGTAGATGGTCTCTAACAATCGTGCAAAAATTGGTCCATATCGGTCCATAATTATATATAGCCCCCATATAAACCGATCCCCAGATTTGGCTTGTGGAGCCTCTAAGAGAAGCATATTTCATCCGATCCGGCTGAAATTTGGTACATGGTGTTGGTAGATGGTCTCTAACAATCATGCAAAAATTGGTGCACATCGGTCCACAATTGTATATAACCCCCATATAAACCGATGCCCAGATTTGGCTTGCGGAGCCTCAAAGAGAAGCAAATTTCATCCGATCCGGCTGAAATTTGGTACATGATGTTTGTATATGGTCTCTAATAACCATGCAAAAATTGGTCCACATCGGTCCATAATTATATATGGACCCCATATAAACCGATCTCCAGATTTGGCTTGCGAAGCCCCAAAGAGAAGCAAATTGCATCCGATCCGGCTGAAATTTGATACTTGGTATTGGTATATGGTCTCTAACAACCGCGCAAAAATTGGTCCACATCGGTCCATAATTATATATAGGCCCCATATAAAACATTCTCCAGATTTGACCTCCGGAGCCTCTTGGAGGAGCAAAATTCATCCGATCCGGTTCAAATTAGGAACGTGATGTTAGTATATGGTCGCTAACAACCATACAACAATTGGTCCAATCACTCAAAAATTGGTCCATATCGGTTCATAACCATGGTTGCCACTAGAGCCAAAATTAATCTACCAAAATTTTATTTTTATAGAAAATTTTGTCAAAATTTATTTCTATAGAAAATTTTGTCAAAATTTTATTTCTAGAGAAAATTTTGTTAAAATTTTATTCGGTTCACAATAAAATTTTCATTATTGTCAAAATTTTATTTCTATAGAAAATTTTGTTCAAATTTTATTCGGTTCATAATCATGGTTGCCACTCGAGCCAAAAATAATCTACCAAGATTTTTTTTCTATAGAATATTTTGTCAAAAGTCTATTTCTATAGAAAATTTTGTTAAAATTTTATTTCTGTAGAAATTTTTATCAAAATTTTCTTTCTATAGAAAATTTTGTCAAAAATTTTATTTCTATAGAAAATTTTGTTAAAATTTTATTTCTGTAGAAAATTTTGTCAAAATTTTATGTCTACTTTGTCAAACTGAATTATATACGTATTGGATCGATCTTTTTTGATTTAATATATACCACGTATGGACTTACATGCAATTTAGAAGATGGTGTTAGGAGGTTTTAAGATACCTTGCCATCGGCAAGCGTTACCGCAACTTAAGTAATTCGATTGTGGATGGCAGTGTTTAGAAAAAGTTTCTACGCAATCCATGATGGAGGGTACATAAGCTTCGGCCTGGCCGAACTTACGGCCGTATATACTTGTTTCTTTCTTGTTCTCTTGCTATCTCCACCTTTGTCTTATAGTTGTGTTGTGTTATTTTTGTTAGGTTGTAGCACAACATTTACTTAGTTTTGTATTAGGACATTCTCTATGTGTTTTTATTTTTTCTGTTTTGCTTTTTTTTTGGTCTAGGGATGTGCAAATCTTGTCCTGTTATTATAGAATTACTAGTACGAAGTAAGAGTCTTTACTTTTGCCATTACATTGAGTTCACATATCCAAGTAGGAAAGCAATAAAGCGTAACATTGTAAGGACAACAAACTAGAAAAAAAACTTTAATTATATGACTTAAGAGCACAGATGTTCCATCTAAGAGCTTTTTATCCGATGGCCAAATTAAATTATTTTATAAATTCCATTGAATGAGATTAAATTGACTTAACGAAAACAGTTTTAGAAAATAAATTTAATGCAGTTGCAAAGACCACAAATTGAAGTGTGCTTCGGCATATCTTCTTCAAAATGCCAACAATAATCTGGGTCATTTAATTGCAAAAACTCAGATCAGAAGTGTGGCAAATTATACATAAAAAATATAGTGATATAATATGAACCATTATGCTACCTAAATTTTAGGGCAAACAAGTTACCCAAGGCCTGGCTTCAAAGAAAAACATTTTTGATTAGAAAATCTTTCAAGTTACTGAGATGATTAATCTCTACATTAAAGACAAAAAACTCTTAAATAGGCTAAGATTTGTTATGAGTATTTTGCATCTTTGATTTAATATTTGTTTTTTTTTTTAATATAATGTTTTTCGCTCTGAAGTATCTGTTATAATTTGGATTTTTAAACTAACATATATTTGTACGTGAATAGCTTTGTTATTAAAAAACAAGTATATACAGCAGTAAGTTCGGCCGGGCCGAATCTTAAATACCCACCACCATGAACCAAATATAAGGGTTTCCTTTGAAATTTCAGGAGGGCTTGAGGACACTTCCCGAAGATAAATTTAAAGATTTCACCTATGAGGACTATATCAGATTCTGGATTTATAAGAACCATTTTTGTTTGAGTTTTAGAGGAATCATTAACATCTCTTGTAAGTGTGCAAGAAAATTATAAAATAATGTCTTGATTTGAAATCTTAAATCTGTAGATTTTCACCCGAGAAGTAAAATCTGGAAATTTTACATTGAGTTTCAAGCAATTTTCATGATCAGTGCGCCTTCTATACCCTCAAGAAGTGAAGTCGGTCTATATGGAGGCATTACCAAATGGACCGATAAAAACTTAATCCGATACACATTTTTGTGAGCCTAAAATACCAGAATATTTACAATTTCAGGCAAATCGGATAAAAACTACGGTTTCTAAAAACCAAAGGAGTTAAATCGGGAGATCGTTCTTATGGGGGCTATACTAAAATATGGACCGATACTCACCGTTTTCGGCACACCTCTTTATGGCCCGAAAATACATCTAGACCCCAAATCGGGAGGTCGGCTTATATGGGGACCATACCAAAACGTGAACCGATGCTCACCATTTTTGACACACCTCTTTACGGTTCTAAAGTACCTCTCGATTTCCAATTTCAGGTAAATTGGATATAAACTGCGGTTTCTATAAGCCCAAGAAGTAAAATCGGGAGATCTGTCTATATGGGGGCTATACCAAAACATGGACCGATACTCACCATTTTTGGCACACCTCTTTATGGTCATAAAATACCTCTAGATTTCAAATTTCAGGCAAATTGGATAGAAACTACGATTTCTATAAGCCCAAGACCCCTAATCGGGAGGTCGGTTTATATGGGGACTATATCAAAACCTGGACCGATATAGCCCATCTTCGAACTTGACCTGCCTGCAGACAAAAGACGAGTTTGTGCAAATTTTCAGCACGATTGCTTCATTATTGAAGACTGTAGCGTGATTACAACAGACAGACAGACAGACAGACGGACATCGTTATATCGTCTTAGAATTTCTCCCTGATCAAGAATATATATACTTTATATAGTCGGAAATCGATATTTCGATGTGTTACAAACGGAATGACAAACTTATTATACCCCCGTCACCATTCTATGGTGGTAAATTCGATAAATGAGATTTTTTACTATTGGTTTTCGTTTTATTGATTTATTTTGGTTACAATTTTTACAAATATAAATAAACAAAAAATAGATTTCTTATGAGTTTATATGTGATAAAATACATAGTCCACAAATTGGACTATGATTTAATTGTATAGAAAATATTATCACTTGTTAACATTTAGTGTTGAAAGATCGATAACAATTTTTTATGTATTGAAATGCTTACAAAAACCATAAGACGAACTTTTACTCAAGATGAAAAGAAGAAAAACAAAAAGATGTTAGGAGAGATAAAAAGAATATTTTGGTTAATTAATTATCCACCAATACAAGTTCTTATTTAAATTTATTCTCGTATCTTGATAAAGGGTGATACGGTCAAAATTTGGTCAAGGGAAAACGCGTGTAAATCGGTGAAATTGTTTATTTAAAAAATTAAATTAAATTTCTTTTTATACCCTCCATCATAGGATGGGGGTATATTAACTTTGTCATTCCGTTTGTAACACATCGAAATATTGCTCTAAGACCCCATAAAGTATATATATTCTGGGTCGTGGTGAAATTCTGAGTCGATCTAAGCATGTCCGTCCGTCCGTCCGTCCGTCCGTCCGTCCGTCCGTCCGTCCGTCCGTCTGTTGAAATCACGCTAACTTCCGAACGAAACAAGCTATCGTCTTGAAACTTGGCACAAGTAGTTGTTATCAATGTAGGTCGGATGGTATTGAAAATGGGCCATATCGGTCCACTTTTACGTATAGCCCCCATATAAAGGGACCCTCAGATTTGGCTTGTGGAGCCTCTAACAGAAGCATATTTCATCCGATCCGGCTGAAATTTGGTATATGGTGTTGGTATATGGTCTCTAACAACCATGCAAAAATTGGTCCACATCGGTCCATAATTATATATAGCCCCCATATAAACCGATCCCCAGATTTGGCTTGTGGAGCCTCTAAGAGAAGCATATTTCATCCGATCCGGCTGAAATTTGGTACATGGTGTTGGTAGATGGTCTCTAACAATCGTGCAAAAATTGGTCCATATCGGTCCATAATTATATATAGCCCCCATATAAACCGATCCCCAGATTTGGCTTGTGGAGCCTCTAAGAGAAGCATATTTCATCCGATCCGGCTGAAATTTGGTACATGGTGTTGGTAGATGGTCTCTAACAATCATGCAAAAATTGGTGCACATCGGTCCACAATTGTATATAACCCCCATATAAACCGATGCCCAGATTTGGCTTGCGGAGCCTCAAAGAGAAGCAAATTTCATCCGATCCGGCTGAAATTTGGTACATGATGTTTGTATATGGTCTCTAATAACCATGCAAAAATTGGTCCACATCGGTCCATAATTATATATGGACCCCATATAAACCGATCTCCAGATTTGGCTTGCGAAGCCCCAAAGAGAAGCAAATTGCATCCGATCCGGCTGAAATTTGATACTTGGTATTGGTATATGGTCTCTAACAACCGCGCAAAAATTGGTCCACATCGGTCCATAATTATATATAGGCCCCATATAAAACATTCTCCAGATTTGACCTCCGGAGCCTCTTGGAGGAGCAAAATTCATCCGATCCGGTTCAAATTAGGAACGTGATGTTAGTATATGGTCGCTAACAACCATACAACAATTGGTCCAATCACTCAAAAATTGGTCCATATCGGTTCATAACCATGGTTGCCACTAGAGCCAAAATTAATCTACCAAAATTTTATTTTTATAGAAAATTTTGTCAAAATTTATTTCTATAGAAAATTTTGTCAAAATTTTATTTCTAGAGAAAATTTTGTTAAAATTTTATTCGGTTCACAATAAAATTTTCATTATTGTCAAAATTTTATTTCTATAGAAAATTTTGTTCAAATTTTATTCGGTTCATAATCATGGTTGCCACTCGAGCCAAAAATAATCTACCAAGATTTTTTTTCTATAGAATATTTTGTCAAAAGTCTATTTCTATAGAAAATTTTGTTAAAATTTTATTTCTGTAGAAATTTTTATCAAAATTTTCTTTCTATAGAAAATTTTGTCAAAAATTTTATTTCTATAGAAAATTTTGTTAAAATTTTATTTCTGTAGAAAATTTTGTCAAAATTTTATGTCTACTTTGTCAAACTGAATTATATACGTATTGGATCGATCTTTTTTGATTTAATATATACCACGTATGGACTTACATGCAATTTAGAAGATGGTGTTAGGAGGTTTTAAGATACCTTGCCATCGGCAAGCGTTACCGCAACTTAAGTAATTCGATTGTGGATGGCAGTGTTTAGAAAAAGTTTCTACGCAATCCATGATGGAGGGTACATAAGCTTCGTCCTGGCCGAACTTACGGCCGTATATACTTGTTCAAGTTCAATTAGTATAAAATTCAGGAAAAATACTCAGTTAGGCTTTCGCTTTTCCAAATCCGAATTGCCGGGCCTCACGCTTGACACCTGCCATCAGATATTGTACGGCCACCTTGTCCACCTTCTTCGCCGCAGAAAGACAGTTTGCCTTGAACTGCTGCTTGTCCTTAGCAGTTTTTTTGGTCTTCTTTAGGTTCCGCTTGACAATAGCCCAGTATTTCTCAATTGGACGGAGCTCTGGCATGTTGGGAGGGTTCTTGTCCTTGGGAACCACCTGCACGTTGTTGGTGGCGTACCACTCCATGGCCTTTTTACCGTAATGGCAAGATTCCAAATCCGGCCAAAACAGTACGGAACAACCGTGTTTCTTCAGGAAAGGCAGCAGACGTTTATTCAAACACTCTTTCATGAAAATTTCTTGGTTGACAGTCCCGGAAGCTATGAAAATACTGCTTTTCAAGCCACAGGTACAGATGGCTTGCCAAACCAGATATTTCTTTGCGAACTTTGACAGTTTTATGTGCTTGAAAATATCTGCTACTTTTCCCCTTACTTTTGCCGTATAAAACTCCTGTCCCGGAAGCTGCTTGTAGTCGGCTTTGACGTAGGTTTCGTCGTCCATTACCACGTAGTCAAACTTCGTCAGCATCGTCGTGTACAGCCTCCGGGATCGCGCTTTGGCCGTCGTATTTTGTATATCATCTCGATTTGGAGTCACTACATTCTTGTAAGTCGATAGTCCGGCTCGTTTTTTAGCTCGATGCACGGTTGTAGACGATACACCCAGCTTATTTGCGGCATCTCGGAGAGAGAGGTTAGGGTTTCGCTTGAAACTACCGGCAACTCTCTTTGTCGTCTCAGCGGCTTCCGGTTTTCGATTTCCCCCTGATCCAGACTTCCTGGCTGCCGACAAACGTTCCCCAAACACTTTAATTACATTTGTAACGGTTGATTTGGTAACTTTTTGCGATTTTGCCAGCTTTGCGTGCGAGTAGCTCGGATTTTCGGGATGCGCGAGCAAAATTTTGATACGCTGCTCTTCTTGCTTGGACGGCATTTAGACAACTGAAGAGTGAATTCCAAAATCATAGGAAAATAGGAGCAACATTCTACACACACAAACTTTCAAAATGAGGGGTGTTCAGGTTTTTTAAATGCAAAATTGAAAGAAATACGTCAAGTTTATATTGACCAAATTTTGACCTATCACCCTTTAAATGAAATCTGTATCCTGATAATAATTTTATAGGGCTTCCATTCAAAGCTAGATAGCTTTCTAGTGTCTTAAGTTATTGCAGTTTTAGTATTTAAGTCGATATTGTCATTCCCAGATATTCCTGCCTATTGTATATCTAATTCTATGATTGGTAAAGTTTTATAAAGGTTTTATAAATGACGACGATTATATTTTTATTGAATTTTGTCAACTCTTGAATGGAAAAGATTCAGTGGATTAGTTGCAAAACATTAGGGATGAGTGGATAAGTTATTCTCATAATTGGTTGATAATTGAAGATGTTGATGAGAAATGTAGTAGTTCCAAAACGGCCGTCCATCCAACCATCTTGCAGTCTAAAGAGTTTTGCCCACTTATAAATTTGACTAACATCATTTTTTGAGTACGACCTGAAAGTTATATCTCCTCAGTACGAAAATATCATGCATAGCGAAAATACCGTGATAGCGCATTGAAAAAAAGCATGCCCCGTTCCAAAGATTTTGTCTTTACTCAAATGATTTTGATATTGATTCCGAGCCAAAGAAGCGGAGAATTCCAGAAAGGATATTTTTAAGACACAATTAACATATCTTTTAAATTTGGGTTGTGCGTACTTGATTCTGCGAAACAAATTTTAATTTTTCGTCTTTTCAAGTTTTTTTCTTCATATGCTATCAAAATCATTTAACGACAACATAATTTTTCAGACTCGGTTTCCATTAGAAAATATGCTATTTTTAATTCGAATCACTTAACTATAAGGACAAACCGACTTTATTGCAAAGTTTATCGACTTTTGGACAAGGAAAAAATCTTTATATCAGAGTAATGCGTCTCTTTCCGAAGCAAAATTCGCATTCGTGTTTTAAAGACGTGAAATCTTTGGCCTCACGACAATATTTGTTCAGTGTAGCGCACTGAAAAAGCTGGTCCTGTTCCAAAGATTTTGTATTTATACTAATGATTTTAGTATTGAATCTGAGGCAAAAAAAAAACGGAGAATTGAAGTAAGGGTATTTTTAGGTTACAATTTTATGAATTATCAATGGCTAGAAAATCGAACAAGATTTTTAAATCGAATCACTTCACGCATCAAATTGCCTTTAGTAAGAAGATTATTAACTTTTGACTATTAGTGTAGCAGTGTTGCATTGCGTTCCAAAAGTGGACAAAAAAAAACGCCACAACAACTGATTGTGGAAAATCTTCACGAAATCCGTCTCGGAAGGAAATACGAATTCATCATACCATCGATAAACTTTGGTCCATGACGGAGTTTCATCGTCAAAAATTGAATTAAGTTCATCAATGCGGTTTGATAGACTCTCAGCAATGCAGTCTAATAACTCTTAGGCTTGTTCCTGTTGTTTTATATTCAATTTGTGTTCTTTTTGTATTTGCATTGTCAGTGCATTGATGAACTTAATTCAACAAAAAGACAAAGCGCAAATTTCTTCAAAATGTTAAACAGAACAAAGTTTGTAATCTTTGCTTACAAAATTTCTTCATCAAATTCAGGATACGAATCTGTGAAGTTAGCGTCCCTCCGCTTAATAATTTTAAAATTTACTGAGATATTGAATCTTTAGATTGAATGTGTAAAAGCTTCCAATATAATTTAAGACTTATTTTAAGGAATTTGGTTAAAAGGTTTTTTTGAAATTATGAAAGCAGAAATTACTGTTATACTTTTAAATTTTAATTTATTTTAGTGTTTAATTTTAAACAAGAAACATAAACTGAATTTATTCATGTTTACAGATAATACTTTGGCATGCCATCCATAAGGGTCTTCATGAACGTATACCCAGCCATGTATAAAAGGTGATTTGTTAAGAGCTTGATAACTTTTAAAAAAAAAAAACGCATAAAATTTGCAAAATCTCATCGGTTCTTTATTTGAAACGTTAGATTGGTCCATGACATTTACTTTTTGAAGATAATTTCATTTAAATGTTGACCGCGGCTGCGTCTTAGGTGGTCCATTCGGAAAGTCCAATTTTGGGCAACTTTTTCGAGCATTTCGGCCGGAATAGCCCGAATTTCTTCGGAAATGTTGTCTTCCAAAGCTGGAATAGTTGCTGGCTTATTTCTGTAGACTTTAGACTTGACGTAGCCCCACAAAAAATAGTCTAAAGGCGTCAAATCGCATGATCTTGGTGGCCAACTTACCGGTCCATTTCTTGAGATGAATTGTTCTCCGAAGTTTTCCCTCAAAATGGCCATAGAATCGCGAGCTGTGTGGCATGTAGCGCCATCTTGTTGAAACCACATGTCAACCAAGTTCAGTTCTTCCATTTTTGGCAACAAAAAGTTTGTTAGCATCGAACGATAGCGATCGCCATTCACCGTAACGTTGCGTCCAACAGCATCTTTGAAAAAATACGGTCCAATGATTCCACCAGCGTACAAACCACACCAAACAGTGCATTTTTCGGGATGCATGGGCAGTTCTTGAACGGCTTCTGGTTGCTCTTCACTCCAAATGCGGCAATTTTGCTTATTTACGTAGCCATTCAACCAGAAATGAGGCTCATCGCTGAACAAAATTTGTCGATAAACACATTTCGAACCGAACACTGATTTTGGTAATAAAATTCAATGATTTGCAAGCGTTGCTCGTTAGTAAGTCTATTCATGATGAAATGTCAAAGCATACTGAGCATCTTTCTCTTTGACACCATGTCTGAAATCCCACGTGATCTGTCAAATACTAATGCATGAAAATCCTAACCTCAAAAGAATCACCCTTTACTTTGGATTTTATTATCCATCTTACATAAAGATTTTTCTTTTAATGATATATTTCAAAATGCAAATTTCGCAACACTTTCTTGGGGCATTATCACCAAAACTTTGCCAAACACAAAAAAAAAGTACAACAACCCATAACTTTTTGCTAACAAGTTCACTGCCGGTCATTGGTTATATTCATAAATTCTAACTTCAAACTATGTATAATTTAATTAAATTCTAACATGAACTTTAAAGTCAACTTTTTATTCTTCTTCAGCATAAGTATGGCTTGTCCAAACAATTCGTTGCACTCTTCGGTATTTTCTTGCAACTTTTATTGTTGCATCCATTCTGGGATTGCAGTACTTGACTGTTCCAGTTTGGTGCTAGTGCTGGTGCTATCAAAACTCAGTTTTGCCATGAAGCAAATACAAAAAGAACACAAATTGAACATAAAACAACAGGAACAAGCCTAAGAGTTATTAGACTGCATTGCTGAGAGGCTATCAAACCGCCATTCCTGGAAAAGTATTATAAACTTTTACCCACCCAATGATGGGCCATATGGGACGGACGGGTATGGTCTTTATGTTCTTTGTTCCTCTAAGGAGAATGTATGTGTTTGCTTGAAATTCTTTAGGAATCTTTATCGGTCCGGATGTATGGCATCTCAGCATTGCACACATCCTCTTGCTTTTGTCTTTGCCACCCATCCACCCCTTACAGAAGAAGAAATTAGACCCTGCCTACTTTTGGTAAGAACTTATCTGATATTTAAGACAATTTGTTATCCAAAATTATGTGAATTCCTTTCAAAAAAAAAAAAACGAAATAGTTATGTTTTTTGAGTGTATGAATCTGTAAGTGTTGGGTATATGTGAACACTAATAGATACTAGCCAGTTGGAGAAGAAACTATCATAAAGTTACAGCTTTTAAGTAGATTTTAAACGTATACGTACACACATTGGAGCCGTGGCATTGGAAGTACACATTGACTAGAGAAAATTTTTTATTGCGAACCGGTTAAACCGATAAATTGGAATTTTAAATCCAAGGAAATGATAAAATGTAAACTTTCGACAGAAAACTTAGTTCCTTTCAATTTTATATATAATAGAAGCAGCTGCCAAATTCGTATCATTATGTTTTTAACAATATGTGATTATATTCTCACATTAAATGATTGATAATTCTCATGATATGATATTTCTAAAAATGCGTTCTTGCTTCTAAACGAGCCAGTTGTAGCTCCTTAGATTTTACTTCATTTTTTCATAGTTCTCCACAAAAGCACTAAAAGGATTAGTGATAAAAAAAATAAATTTACCACCATATGCAAAAAGGTTAAAAAAACTTGAAAACAATTTTTACGATGCAAGGAGCTTGGTTACGCTGCCCTTAATTTATTTTCATTATAAATTAATATCTACACTGAAAAAATATTGTTATGATACCAAAAGTTTCTTGACCCTAAAATACAAATTCGAATTTTGCTTCCCATCAAAAAAAAAATTGGAAGTTGTCCCACAAACCTTTCTTTTAGCACATCTCGGAGTCCCCCATCGATTTTTCCACTTCCGATGCAGTCCTTTTGGACAAGTATTAGAAGGTACAAAATTAGGCTATTTGAAGTGAAAATTTAAGTTTTGGACAATTAAATTTCACAAAAAAGTACAGGAAATCAATAAAAAGATAGTAAAAAAATAATAAAAATAAAATTAAAAATTTCTTCCTCGCTGGGATTTGAACCTGTATCGTTCAACTTTTTCACCTCCATGGAAGTTTTTTTTTGAGAACATTTTGCAAATTACGATCATTTGTAATTTTTTGTTGATTTTTAGAAGAATGAATACATTTATAAACAAGTAAGGAAAGTCTAAAGTCGGGCGGGGACGACTATATTATACCCTGCACCACTTTGTAGATCTAAGTTTTCGATACCATATCACATCCGTCAAATGTATTGGGTGCTATATATAAAGGTTTGTCCCAAATACATACATTTAAATATCACTCGATTTGGACAGAATTTGATAGACTTTTACAAAATCTATAGACTCAAAATTTAAGTTGGCTAATGCACTAGGGTAGAACACAATTTTAGAAGCAATTTTAAGGAAACTTCGCAAAAGTTTATTTATGATTTATCGCTCGATATATATGTATTAGTAGTTTAGGAAAATTAGAGTCATTTTTACAACTTTTCGACTAAGCAGTGGCGATTTAACAAGGAAAATGTTGGTATTTTGACCATTTTTGTCGAAATCAGAAAAACATATATATGGGAGCTATATCTAAATCTGAACCGATGTCAACCAAATTTGGCATGCATAGCTACAATGCTAATTCTACTACCTGTGCAAAATTTCAACTAAATCGGAGTTAAAAATTGGCCTCTGTGGTCATATGAGTGTAAATCGGGCGAAAGCTATATATGGCAGATATATCCAAATCTGAACCGATTTCAACCAAATTTGGCACGCATAGTTACAATGCTAATTCTACTCCCTATGCAAAATTTCAACTAAATCGGATCAAAAAATTGGCCTCTGTGGGCAAATGAGTGTAAATCGGGCGAAAGCTATATATGGGAGCTATATCTACATCTGAACCGATTTGGCTGATATTTTGCAAGTTTTTCGAGACTCATAAAATATTCGGATGTACGGAATTTGAGGAAGATCGGTTGATATACCCGCCAATTATGGCCAGATCGGTGAAAAATATAAATGGCAGCTATATCTAAATCTGAACCGATTTTTTTCAAAACCAATAGGGATCGTCTTTGAGCCGAAACAGGACCCTATACCAAATTTTAGGACAATCGGACTAAAACTGCGAGCTGTACTTTGCACACACAAATACACCAACAGACAGACAGACGGACATCGCTAAATCGACTCCGAATTTAATTCTAAGCCGATCCGTATACTAAAAGGTTGGTCTATGATTACTCCTTCTTGGCGTTACATACAAATGCACAAACTTATTATACCCTGTACCACAGTAGTGGTGAAGGGTATAAAAATATACGCAAAACCATAACATAAAAAAAAAATTAATAAAAAAATTATCCGCTGATGAGATTTCAACATGTGTTTTTTATTTTTTCATTCATACTAATAAAGAACATCTCGAGAAGTGGTTAGAATGTTATGCATTGGTGGCATATCACAAACATTTGAATTGAGGTTTCGATGCTTCATGTTAAATGGTGTTTGTAGCTGAGTGTGCTAAGGCGTTCTGTTAACAAAACCAGGTTCAACCCCCGGTCCGAGCGAAAAAGTTCAAATTGAATAAAATAAACAATAAAAAAATAAAAGTGTAATAAAAAATATTGATAAAAATTAATAGTGAAATGGCGGAAAAACGTTTTTTGTTTTTTTTTCGAATTAACTTCCAAGGAACAACTTCTAAAGCAATGCAAAGATTCCGAAAACAAAGTACGTCCGTCCCACGACAAGCCCATGTAAAATTCATTGGAGATGATCCAAGTTTGCTCTACTTCCGGATCACAAGTTGGGGATCCAAGGTTAACTTTGCTTTAACAATGAAATCGTCTTTAAATTTGTTGAAATTTTTTATCTTGACTACAAAGAAAAAAAAAGGACGCGTTTAAAAATAGTAGTGTTTAACTTGAAACACAGCATAATTTCTATTTCAGCTCGACACTAAATTTCGAAATCTAATTTATCGTTAACGTGGGTTTAAAGGACTAGCACATTCGGTTTAGGTTTAGGTTAGGTGGCAGCCCGATATATCAGGCTCATTTAGACTATTCAGTCCATTGTGTTACCAAATTGGTGAACTTCTCTCTTATCACTGAGTGCTGCCCGATTCCATGTTAAGCTCAATGACAAGGGACCTCCTTTGTATAGCCGAGTCCGAACGGCGCAGTGAAACCACTTAAAGAAGCTTTGAAACCCTCAGAAATGTCACCAGCATTACTGAGGTGGGATAATCCACCGCTGAAAAACTATTTGGTGTTCGGTCGAAGCAGGAATCGACCCACGACCTTGTGTATGCAAGGCGGGCATGCTAACCATTGCACCACGGTGGCTCCACGGTGGCTCCACGGTGGACGGTTGACTAGCACATGGAAAAAAATAAAACTAATCAATCCAAAACTTTTTAGTGAATAATGTACTAAAGGTATCCTTACTTCAATTCTCCGCTTCTTTGTTTCGGAATCCATATCAAAATCCAAACAGCTCTGGAAAATCATCATACAAATATGATATTAATTTGTAATTCCTTGGTGGCGTATACGCTTTATATGGAATATGAAATGAGATAATCATACGCTCCAATGTCCCTCTTATTGTAAGAGCATAGTATACGACTCAGTTGTTATTCATAGTTCTAAATAATATAAAAAAAGAAAACTGCAACAAGGAAAAAGTGAAAACTTCTTAAATTAAAAATCGAATTTAGGTTTCGCTCTTATTTTAATTAAATAATATGCTACCATTTTATAGGACAATGACCCTTGAGGAAGAAACTCAATGTAAATTTCGTAGCATTAGGAATATAGAAAACAAATAAACGATAAAATTTGTAACTGATTATTTTTTTAAACAAAAACTTGAACAATAATAAAAAATAAGTATCAAGGACACCTAAAGCTAACTGTGTCACTTCGCAAAGATAAAGAAACCCAAATTTTTCCAATTTTCCGGACGATTACCTGCACATATAAGATGGTAATATAGGACATTTATCTATATATATTTAAAACACATTGGCTACAACTTGGCAAATGTAAAAATAATTGCTCTATAAATAAGTTTGAGTTAGTATGCACGTGATTATAATATAGGCATCAGGCAACGCCTGATAATATATACAGCATACCCCTGAACCACATTATGTGTGAAGAATTTTAATGAACTAAAGCCAGATATTATATCTAATATTCCAGTGCTAAGTACTATGTAGAAGGATTTTTTTAATTTTTGAGAATTTATTGTGAAAACAATTGTAACAGACTGTCCAATCGAGGCATCATCCATCGCTAGCCAAAACACACAGATACCGGGACGAAAAAAATGACTCCTCTTTTGACTCAATCCGCGTATCGGATTTCTCACAAGAACACAAATGTAATAATCAGAACGAGAAATGTCTGGACTATATCGAGAGTGTGGTAGAACTTTCAATTTGAATGTTTCCAAATAAGATTTTGGGTGATGCGACCATGCAACATCACCTTGTCGTGTCTCCTCAAATATTGTGGCTGTTTATCACGTAATGTTCGGTTCAAACGCTTCAATTGAGTTCGATACAATACTCCTCATCACATTCTTACAGATATTGTTTATATATTTTTTTATATTTATAAAAAATTGTTGTCTCATTTGCCGTCAATGCTTGTTATAGGATTTTATTCGGCCAATTGCTAGGAAGAATAGTGAATTTGTTATCCTGAATCCAACCATTCACACATTCTGAAATACTGTATTTTCAGCATAAAGGTGGGTATTAAGTTCGAGTTTAGCCGCTAAAATCGTAATTTTTTCACTAAAGTGAAAACTAAATCAGTAAAACAAGGTATAACATTATAAATTTTTGTTTCAGATTTCATTATAACTTGATGAGGAATAGCCCAAAGCAAGTTTTTATAAAGTTTGTATTCCTTAAAATGGATTATTAAAGAAAAGTAATCGTGAAAAAATGACGATTTTAGTGGCTAAACTCGAACTTAATACCCACCTTAAGTTAGCATTGTGGGTTTCACGATCTTTTATTTATTTATTAGTTAATTTAATAAAATTTCTAATTGTTATATAATTATATAGAAGAGTATTAAAACTAGAGGCATTTGATTTAAAGGAAAATCAATCACGAAATTAAACGACCCAATTAAGTTTTAGTTGGAATTGCTTGAGTTAGGAAAATGACATCAATGACCAAGGCTGATTTAATTAACATGGTTAAATAATAAATTAACTCAATTTTGATTTTTTTTTTCAAAACCTTTGTTTTACTTAAACCGTTCAGTGTCATCGACATAAAAATCGAGAAATAATGAGGAGACAATTTTGAAATATTTCCATATTTAATGCCACACTTTATCCCATTTCTTTAAGAAAACTGCTTTAATTCCATCGATCCATCCATCTTCTCTTTTATTTATTTATTTTTCTTTTGTGAATCCCAACAAAGGACTTTCGTTTTGTAGTAAACTAACGTTGCTTCTAACATTAGAAATTAATATTGCATCTCAGAGTCATTCCTAAACTGCTCGTATTACCCAACGTACTATATATTACCCCATACCGTAACCTATTTTGCTAATTTTTTAGTAGTTCGTTGTAAATCGGTAGATAATTTCCCTCAGAGAAGCCTTATGCCACACAACATCATTTAAAATAGATTACTATTTGTTGTGTCAGAGTGTTCCAATTATCCGGATTTTTGAATGACACTATGGGAGCACTTGAAAAAATTCCAGTTTTTGTCTTTGATTTTGGAACCAGCGAACATAGAACACAGAGTTATGCCATTTGGAACATCAGTTACACATTTTTGCCATACAACAGCATTACTTTTGCAATCGTAGTTGCAGTTCGTATATTAACACTTATCATGATGGTAACTTCTTTCATTAGTTTTCCCAAGGATTTCTTGTTTTTGTGTTGTTAACCTAATGAATGGGCAATAATTAAAGAATCTAAGCAATGCCTTCTCTTCCTTTATTAACTTTTTCATTTGCCAAAGAAACTTTGGAAATTTATGATAATTTTGTTGACTCTAATAATGTTTAGCTATAATGACAATCGTTTGGAAATGCCTTATGAAAGCACTACTAATGGTATTCCCATTTTCTTCCTACTCTACAGATAATAATAATGGGGAAATTTTTGAATGTCTATGCAATTATGCTGCTCTCAAACGAGAACGCATTTAAAGTTTAGAAAAGAAATGGGATGGGTTAAAAGAATATAAAGAACTTTAATGCAAAATAGTTCATGTGATTATTTTTTACAGAATAATTAAGATCTCATTTTAAATACTGTTCATAAATTTGGAATTCTTTCTATAGTATTCATTCAGGACTCATAGAAAGATTTGTTAAATACGCATTTAGCTTTATAATGTTTTCGAAACCAAATGTCGTTTAGTTCACTTAATGACTATCGAAAATCGAAAATTCTACTAAAGACTGTCATCCGAATTACTTGAATTTGGATGGTAAGTCATAGTCTCATATATTAACAATCTATTTTAAATTGTAAGCTAGTCCATATGAAGTATGTGTTAGATAAAAAAGACAGATTAAATACCATTAAAAGCCTCTTAGTTCTGGATCGGTTATATAGATAATTTGAACCAATTTTCGCACGGTAATAAGAGGGACAAATTTCAACCGGATCGTATGAAATTTGTTCCTCCGGAAGTCAATTTTGGGGATCGATGGATCGATTGATAAAGTCTATATTATGGACCAATATTTACCCGGTTGTTCGAGTGCGTATACCAACATCACGTACCAAATTTCAACCGGATCGGCTAAAATTTACACCTCGACGAGAAGCCGAAGGTCACATTGTGGGATAGGTTGATATGGGGCTGGATAGTTTGTTTCGTTCAAAATTTATCGTCATTTCAATAGACGAACGACGGACGGTTAAAGCTACATCTGCTCAAAATTTCACTACGACCGAGGGTATACAATTTTTTTATTGGGTCTGAGACCAATATTTCGATGGAATGACAAATCTTGTATACTCCACATCCTATGGTATAGGGTATAATAAGTGAGTTTTGAGACAAAACTCAATTCAAAATCAAACCACACAGCAAAAAATTTCACGAAAATTTTTTCAATTAAAATTTTAATTGAGTTTTAAAAATATTCAATTAAAAATTTAATTGATTCAACAATTTTTTTAAATTTTAATAAATTAATTTTTTAATTGGATCAATTAATTTTTTAATTGACATTCAATTAATTTTTTAATTGATACTATCATTTCTGTGATTGAAGGCATTTCAATTAAAAAATTAATTGGATCAATTAATTTCGTGATTGATTCACAAATTTGGCATATAGTCTTTTTTCGGCTCAAAGACGATCACTATTTTGGAAAAAAATCGGTTCAAATTTAGAGATATCTGCCATATATATTTATAACCGATCTGGTCATAAATTACCTATTTTTCAGCCGACCTTCTTCAAGTTTCGTATATTCAAATATTTTGGGAGTCTCGTAAATTTTGCAGAATATCGGTCAAATCGGTTAGATATAGCTTCCACATATATCTTTCGTCCGATATGCACTTTTTGCACTGAGAGTGCAATTAAAATTTTAGCAATGAGTTTACCCACATTCCTTGTAAACTCGCAACTGCAAAGTGGAAAACTCGACAAAATTATTTAAATTTACCTATGCTCTCATTCATATGTATCGGCCGATAAATCATAAATGCAGGTTTGCGAATTTTTATGCAATGGCTTTCGATTTAAATATTTCCAATATTTTTTAAAATTGTGCTCCGCCCCGATTTAAATTTTGAATCTAAAGATTTTGTAAAAATCTACAAAATTTTGTTCAAATCGGTTCATATTTAAATATTTGTATATTTTTAGATTCACTATGATTTATACCTTATATTTCAAGTTATGGAATTATATTTGTATACACGCAAAAAAAATAATTCTTTCCTCCCAAACGAAATTTTAGACAAACAAAGTTTGTTTCTCATTTGCTTTTCGCTGTAAGGAACTGTATTTGGAATTAAAGCATATAGTTTTTGTGATAAACGTTTATTCTTTTCCAGGATGCAAAAACAATTTCATAAAGACAAACTCAAAAAAAAAAAAAAACTAATAAGGAAAGTCTAAAGTCGGGCGGGGCTGACTATATTATACCCTTCACCACTTTGTAAGTCCACATTTTCGATACCATATCAAATCCGTCCAATGTGTTGGATGCTATATGAATCCATACACATATATTCAGTATATCTGAGCAGATCTGTACAGAGTTCTGCAATACTTATAGATTTTACATTTAAGTCGGCTAATGCGCTGAGGTAGAACACAATGTTAGTAAAAAATATAGGAAACATTTAAATATGAACCAATTTGAGGCAACTTCGCAAAAGTGTATTTATGATTTATCGGTCGACAGATGTGTATTAGAGTAATAGAAAAATGTGAGTCATTTTGAAAAGTTTTCGACTTAGCAGTGGCGATTTGATAAGGAAAATGTGGTTATTTCGGCCAGTTTTGCCTAAATAGGAAAAACATTTATATGGAATATATATCGAAATCTGAACCGATTGCAATCAAATTTCACATGCATAGTTACTATGTTGAATCTACTCACTGTCCAACATTTCACGTAAATCGGATTACAACTTTGACCTCTGTGGTCATATGACGGAAAATCGGACTAAAGATATATATGGGAGCTATATCAAAATCTGAACCGATTTCAACCAAAATAAACACGCATATGCAGAACCTTAATTCTACTCCTTGTGCAAAGTTTCAAGTTCATTCTACTCCCTCTGCAAAATTTCACGTAAATCAGAGTAGCACTTTTGCCTCTGTGGGCATATTAGTCCAAATCGGGCGAATGATATATATGGGAGCTATATCTAAATCTGAACCGACTTCAAGTAAATTTTGCACACTTATGTTAACGATATTATTAAACGTACTTGTCGTGCAAAATTTGAAGCAAATCAGGGCAAAATAATATATTCGGCCCCGGACTTTAGACTTTACCTACTTATTTTAATTTCGAAATGAGTTTAAGATTTATATTATCGTTTTCACGATAGAAACAATTTGAATTTTCAAAACCTTAATTGGTAAGTATTTATGGGCATTTAACCACACAACCATAACGTCTTAAAAGGCACGTGGAATCATCAGAGTGTTATATTCTGATTAGAGGTGTGCACGTGAGTAACAGTTTACTCACGCTCACGCACACTCACGACGGAAAAATCTTACTCACGCACACTCACGCACGATATTGTTTGGGAGGACTCACGCACACTCACGAAAAGAAACTTTGTACTCACGCACACTCACGCACGAAATTGTCGTGGCTCACGAAAAATACCGTGACTCACGAAAAATATCGTGACTCACGACAAATGCCGTGACTCACGAACAATTTTTTGAGTAATTTACCTTAGCGACGTGTCTGAAAACATGAGCATTATTAAAATCGAGAGCATTATTACACTCTTAACATCCCAAGTGTCACTAAAATTGTAAATGAATTTAACTCTTAAGCGTTTTATGTTGGTTAGCGGGGTTATTGTCGTGAGCGTAAATCTTTACTCACGCACACTCACGAAGATAATATTTTCGTGACTCACGCTCACGCACGACATTTTGGTTTGTTAATCACGCTCACGCACACTCACGCCGTTGCCATGAAAATTTTCGTGCGTCACGACAATTTTGTGTCACGTGCACAACTCTAATTCTGATACAACCAAATATGGACAATTGCCTATGTTATGATCATTGGTGGACGCAGAAATAGAAACAGCTTCCTTGGTTATCATCTGTATCTGGAAACTCCAACAATTTAAACCCAAAACTTCTTAACTAACAAAATCTGTTGACATATACGTATGTACGTTTCATTATTTCAAAATGTCTTTTAAGGTAGCATAAATTAATAAATGATCACAATTTCCATTAACGTGGGCTCCAGTGTGCATATATAAATGAGTGCATTGTGTGTGTGTGTGTTTGGGGAAGCTTTCACATGTAGCAAAATCATTTCAATTATTTCATGCCTTTGATCCTCTCCCGCCACAATTGTCACTCACCTAAACTAAAAGAATTAATCTCATTCTCACATCATGACTAGACAGGCATTAAAATATTCACAAACTGTCTGTTGAGTGTTGTTGTGCAATGGAATATTCAGATCTTTTGAAGGGAGATTTTGTTAATTGTTGGCGTTTATAAACAACCACCATTTATTTATTTCACTTTGATATTTCGCTTTGTCACAACTAAACGGTTTCCAATTCAAGTGTCAATGATTCAAATCATAGCTGGTGTTGACAATTTCACAAAGAGTCTTTCACATATAAACTGCATATACTCATATGTATACACACACACACACACAACCGCACAAATAAAATGGTAACTTAAAAGGACACTACAACAAAAAAAAGCAGCACGACGAAATCGTATAGAAATGTATGTGACAGTACACCACAAGGACACAATGGAACAAATAAATGAAACACATTGACACCATAAAATGGACAAAAATTTGCATAAAAGCAGCAACAGACAAAAATTGGGGTAGACTTGAACATAAATATATTACATTATGTTACGTTGCAAAAAAACAAAAAACAAATTCAAGTCTTAAGTTTTTAATTGATCATTAATAACAACACTAGTTTACACAGAAAATGTATATTTGGTAAGGGGTGACTTTTCTATTTCTATTTTGATCTGCTTAATTCGAAACAAAATTTTAAATGTTTTATGGGACAGTTTTTGGTTTGGCGGAAAAGGGTCACTGAATCGATATTTTTTGAATCACTTAACTCATCGCAGATACAATTATACACGATTATTCGTCATCTCAATACCTTTCATTTAAGAACCAACAGCGATATAATCGGACATTTCTAACTCGAGATATAATTTGTTTAGTGAAAAAAGAACGAAAAACTAAAAATAACGGGATACCTCAAAAACAGTTCCGAATTCAGCAGATCAAAATACATAAGAAAAGTCACATCTCATCAAATTTACATGAAAAAATATTCTTTTGTAAACTAGTGTAATCATTAAGAATATTTAGAAATTTTAACAGTTTGCGTTTATATTCTTTCCATTGTTAATAGCAACCTTCAATTGTTTAAAGTATCAATGTTTACATATATTACTTAAAAGACATTTTTATTTAAACTGATTTTTTAAATCAAATGGAACTGCATGGAATATATTCATTTTTGAAACCGATTTTTTTAATGTGTAGCTGAAGCCAAAACATTAATGAAACAAGTAAGTAAAGGAGAAAGTCGGGCGGGGCCGACTATATCATACCCTAAACCACCATTACAGAATTAGTAATCATAAGCATTTGTGGGGTAACATATAGGTCTGGGAGATAAACCGCAGTTGCATATTTAAGAAAATTAAGGGGTACATATCTATGGGTGCTTTGTGTCAATCTGATTATAGCTCATAGTCAATGTTGCCAGGGAAAATCTTCGGTTTACCGTACAAGGACAAAAAAAGTTCCCTACTTTCCTATACATTCCCAAACAATTTTCCCTACGATATTTTTCGTTAAATTTAAAAAATTTAACAAACAAAAATGGTTCTAAGTACTTTATTATCATAAAACATGAATATGCAACGTATATACCTTAGAATATAAAATTGTATTACGACCACGTTTGCCACAGTTGGTAGAATTCTACCCAAATTAGTAATCTTCTTTGTTAAATCTTTATAAAAATAAAACTTTGGAAAAAGTTTCTATAAACAAATTTTTGTGAGAAATTGTTCTACAGAAATAAAATTTTGATAATAAATTCTATAGAAATAAAATTTTGAGACAAAATTCCACAGAAATAAAATTTTGAGAAAAATTTTTATAGAAATAATATTTTGAAAAAAAAAAAAAAATAATTGTATAGAAATACAATTTTGACAAAATGAAATAAAATGTTGAAAAAATTTTCTACAGGAATAAAATTTACCACACATTGTTAAAGACCAACCCTTACCGTCTTCTAATTTCCTCCTCTAGAGCCACCAAAATGTAAAAATTATTACAAATTGTGTTGAGTGAAAATGTCCTACATTGTGGCCCTATGTCCCTACAAGACGCTAAATATTAGAAAAACCCTACATATAGGGAATTTCCCCTACTTCTAGCAACACTGGCTGTGTTGATATTGCGCCTACGGAGTTAGTATGCCACTAATATTGAGCCCATTATTAAAAAAGAGAAAATTGTTAAATTAGTGTGGGTAATAATTACAAATTTGTAAAAATCGAGCAATATTCTTATGTAAGAGCTACAAGTACGTATAAGTGCGATTGGCTAGTACATCAAAATTTGAAATATGAGTAACATTGGTTAATAAATAAGAGTATTATGGCCAAATTTGGGAAAATAGAGCGATGCATATATATGTAAGCTATATCTAAATCTGAACCAAATTGCATAATATTTTGCGGGTTTGATTAATAGCACAAAAGGTTACCTTGTGCAAGATTTGAGTAAGATCAGTTAAGAAATAAGCCCTGCATGGTCAAACATAAGGTTATCAGGGGCGAATTTTTCAAAATCGGGTGATACATATATGGGAGCTATATCTACATCTGAACCGATTTCGATGAAATTTTGCACATATAGTTAGTACTATAGAGTACTGGATCTAGCCAACTTTTACTAAGATCGGTTAATAAATAAGGGTTCTATGGCCAAATTTGGGAAAATCGGGCTATACATATATATGGGAGCTATATCTAAATCTGAACCGATTTCGATGGTTTTTTGCACATATAGTAAGTGCTACAGAAGATTATATTTAGCCGAATTTGGGTAAGATCGGTTGATAAATAAAGGGTTTGTGGCCAAATTTGGGAAAATCGGGCGATACATATATATGAGAGCTATATCTAAATCTGAACCGATTTGGATGAAATTTTGCAGACATGAAAGGCAATGGAAAATATTACCTTTTGCCGAATTTGGTGACGATCCGTTTGAAAAAACGTCCAACGTGACCCCATTTGTCGAAATCGGGCGATACATATATATGGGAGCTATATCTAAATTTGATCCGATTTCTTCCAAATTCAATAGCGTTTGTCCTTGTGCCCAAAAAACTCCCTGTACCAAATTTCATCAAAATCGTTTAATAATTGCGACCGGAATCCTGTGAACAACAAATACATGGACAGACGGACGGACGGACGAACGGACACCAAGCGCTAGATCGACTCAGGAGGTGATTCTGAGTCGATCGGTATATGTTTTATGGGGTCTAAAATCAATATTTCTGGTAGGCACATTTTTTGGCCGATCAAATTTATTATACCCTGACCACTATGTGGTTTAGGGTATAAAAATTCAAAAGGTGGAGTACAATTAAAATTAATTTTCGCTTCATATAATTCATTTTCCCATTTTGACCTTCGTAAGCTTTTAAGGATTTCTTACTGGAATGAGAGCATGTATCATCTGTATCGATTCACTGATGCTAAAATTGACTTACATTTTTTATATTTTCGTTATTTTTTTTTTTTTGTTAATTTGAAAGAAATTTTCTCCAGTCCAATGAAATATTCTTTATTCCAAATAGATCTTAAACATTGTACCGTGGTTAATTTAGCAATGATTTGGCGTCAATGACTTTTTCCCTAATATTAGTTCACTTTTCCTTATACGCCAAGTAATAATTTCATTAATGGTAGTTAACAGTCCACAAATGTAGGTAAATTCTCGCTATTTTAACAACGCATTATGGAACGCCACAAAATGGATTAAAATTTAGTTCAGTTTTCGCAAGAGGTAGTTCAGTATTTTAGTACCCTCCAACATGCTCCGATGTATTAACTTATTTATTCCGTTTATAACACATCGAAATATTGGTACCAGATCAAAAAAGTATATAAGTTAAGAATTATTATATTTAATAAAGGGTGATTTGTTAAGAGCTTGATAACTTTTTTTTTTAAAAAAACGCATAAAATTTGCAAAATCTCATCGGTTCTTTATTTGAAACGTTAGATTGGTCCATGACATTTACTTTTTGAAGATAATTTCATTTAAATGTTGACCGCGGCTGCGTCTTAGGTGGTCCATTCGGAAAGTCCAATTTTGGGCAACTTTTTCGAGCATTTCGGCCGGAATAGCCCGAATTTCTTCGGAAATGTTGTCTTCCAAAGCTGGAATAGTTGCTGGCTTATTTCTGTAGACTTTAGACTTGACGTAGCCCCACAAAAAATAGTCTAAAGGCGTCAAATCGCATGATCTTGGTGGCCAACTTACCGGTCCATTTCTTGAGATGAATTGTTCTCCGAAGTTTTCCCTCAAAATGGCCATAGAATCGCGAGCTGTGTGGCATGTAGCGCCATCTTGTTGAAACCACATGTCAACCAAGTTCAGTTCTTCCATTTTTGGCAACAAAAAGTTTGTTAGCATCGAACGATAGCGATCGCCATTCACCGTAACGTTGCGTCCAACAGCATCTTTGAAAAAATACGGTCCAATGATTCCACCAGCGTACAAACCACACCAAACAGTGCATTTTTCGGGATGCATGGGCAGTTCTTGAACGGCTTCTGGTTGCTCTTCACTCCAAATGCGGCAATTTTGCTTATTTACGTAGCCATTCAACCAGAAATGAGCCTCATCGCTGAACAAAATTTGTCGATAAACACATTTCGAACCGAACACTGATTTTGGTAATAAAATTCAATGATTTGCAAGCGTTGCTCGTTAGTAAGTCTATCCATGATGAAATGTCAAAGCATACTGAGCATCTTTCTCTTTGACACCATGTCTGAAATCCCACGTGATCTGTCAAATACTAATGCATGAAAATCCTAACCTCAAAAGAATCACCCTTTATAATAACAATGGTTAGCATGCCCGCCTTGCATACACAAGGTCGTGGGTTCGATTCCTGTTTTGACCGAACACCAAAAAGTTTTTCAGCGGTGGATTATCCCACCTCAGTACTGCTGGTGACATTTCTGAGTGCTTCAAAGTTTATCTAAGTGGTTTCACTGCAATGTGGAACGCCGTTCGGACTCGGCTATAGAAAAGAGGTCCCTTGTCATTGAGCTTAACATGGAATCGGGCAGCATGGAGCAGAAAAGAGTAATTTTTAATGTGTATTATATAACAATATCAGTCCAAGTTGACCCCATATATTAAAGAGATTTTATGTTATTCTCATTTTTTCTACATTTTTTTCTAAAAATTTCACGATGAAATTGTATTTGTAGAACTTTTATTAGTTCTGCTTTTTTGCTAAACATAACCTTACTTACTTTTCTAAAATCCAAGCAGATTATTTAACCATCTTATACTCCAGAATATAATTGATTATGAAATAGATAATATCTTAATGATAACGATCCTCAAAGAAAATAAAATTCATATCATTTTGATTTACACTGCAACCGGTTTTTTAATTCGACCCACCCTACTATATTCCTTTTCTAAAATTTCTATAAATTTTCATGTTGGCTTCCATTGATTTTCGAAATGTATTTTATGTTTGACTTTTTTGTCCTTTTTGACACATAGCCATTGCATCAAAAGTCATTCAAATAATGACATATGAAGTCAAACACATTTACAAAATAAATAAACCATGCCACTCACCCATACACACGAACTCACAATCATCTAACAAAAGCAAATCCGAGACACATAATACACAAAATAGATTGACAGGAGCTGAGACCCACCCTCATTGGGGGAGGGCAATGCATAAATCAATATTTGCTTACCTTTCAGCAAAAAACAAAAACAAAAGACTGAAAGGGTTTTGTTTTGTGCATGGATAGCCAATAGAACAATTTTTTGTTAACGTGGTCAAAACGATATACTAACCACACAACCATACGCACTTAACCACGTTCAAGTGCGAATATGCAGAAGGACATTGGGTAGCATGAACGAATGATTGAATTGAGGTCATCTATACCACGACGGTGATATTTTCACTCTAAACTACCCATCAAACAATTTTAGAAATTCTTTACGAGTCATGAGTGTTCTTCTATAGATTAGCATTGGGAGCCACAGTCATATAATGGTTTGCATGCCCGCCTAGCATACGAAGAGTCATGGGTTCAATCACTGCTTGGACCGAACACCAAAAAGTTTTTCAGCGGTAAATCTGGTGACATTACTGACATTTCAGCGGTAAATCTGGTGACATTACTGAGTATATCCAAGCTTCTCAAAGTGGTTTCACTGCAATGTGAAACGCCATTCGTACTCGGCTATATGAAGGAGATCCCTAAACATGGAAGAGAGAATTTCACCACTGTGGTATCATATGGGACTGAATAGTCTAAGTGAGCCTGAACTATCGGGCTGCCACTATACCTAACCTAACCCTATGGGAAATTGGTGCAAATTGCCACTGACGGACCTATCACAGAACTGGTACCTGTGCTCCAGTTAGTTGCAATTTTTAAATAGTCGTAATTTATTTATTTCCGTACTCGATCTTAATGGATCTAAGATTTTAATATCAAGCATTTTCACACTTAGTGAAATAAAATTATCAGAATAACTTATTGTTCGACATATTTCAAAAGGTTTTTTTTTCATTTCGGGTTCGATTGGGATGCCCAAATTGAAATAGAATTGTAAGAGTTTGTCCGAGACTGTTTCCTGAGGACCTGTCTACGGGGTGCTTCTGCTAAATTGTCCTAGGACGTGTCCTTTGGGATGAGTTCAAGACGCGTCCTAAAATGTAAATTTACCCCGTCAATGACAAACCCATGTTAAAGTGACCGGTCTCTACCATACGTTTTTACCAGAACTGGGACTGGTCCATACACAGCAGGGACTAGTCCTGTGCCGGTTCTGTGGTTGATCCATTTCCCGTAGGGAATATAGAGATTAGCATAATTTTCACATCAAACGAAGACTATTTAATGTGGCTGATATGTATTGTTACCAATTTCAGTTTGCAATCACTTTAAACCACTTGTCTGACTGCTGACAGATTTATTTCGGTGACAGCTCATTTTATTGTTTACAAGCTTACAAAAGCATTTTGATCATTTGTAGTCAAAAATAAAGTTTTTCGTTATGGAATTTAAGCGTGATAAAGTGATTGATGTATATTTTTCTTGTAAACCACAAGTGAGTATCGTTAGAGACCTTCAGTATTTCAATGTGTTGTTTCTTGTATCATTACTAGTTGCTGTGATACTGTCAGTATTACATAGCGTCCAAAAAGTGGACTGGATGATAAAAAACTTGGCCGTAGGCTGAACATATCGCGAGAACGGATGCAACACATAGTGAAAAATGAGCTTGGACTAAAGCCATTGGAGTTCCAAAAAGTGCAAAAATAAACGTTGCAAATAAACAAGTTAGACTGGAAAGAACCAAGAAGTTGCTTCGCTTGAACGGAAGTGACCACACGAAGAGAAGGAATATGATCACCCCAACAATGTTTCAAGAGCAAAATGTTATTTTTTTGACGATGGTCATAGAACATTGTCACAAAATTGCTGTTTTATCGGCCAATATATACATAGTTGCCGAAATCAGATATATAATTTTCGAGAAAATAACATGGTTGGGACAAATATGTTCCATGTTCACCGACCAAACATAACAAGTTGCTCTTAAAATATGTTTGGGGTGATCGTATTGCTTCTCTGATCGGGTTTACATGCCAAAGACATCAGCTAAAAACGCAGAACTAAAGCGCATTCGACCATGGGGTCAAAACAGATGCCGAATAGAATTGGAAAAATGCCCTAAAGGCAGTTTTGAAGTTATGGGCAGACAAACATTTTGGCCACAGGCCATGGAAATACCATTCTAACAGGATTCAGCATCGTCGCACCCAGCACGATCAACCAAGAAAAATAATAGCTTAAAAAGTAGGTCCCTCACTACATTTATACCGCACAATGGCCATCAAAGTCTCCGAATCTCAATTCGTTTGACTTTTGCAACTCGAGCATTTTGGAGAGTAATACTGGCACAAACAATAGCAAAGTGCTTCGCCGAAAACGGCCATAATGCCGCAGAGCCACTTTTATGCAACGTGTACTGACGTGTGATCAAAGTTAGCCAAATCGAACAAATCTAAACTGATTCTAAAATTTTAAAGTATTTCCCATATTTATACCCTATTAGTGTATAGAAACAATTGCATTCCACAATCATGAACGTATGGTGACAAAATGAAACGGAAACGTTCACAAAAAATCAATACGGAATCTTTGGGATTTCGTCCACGGGCGTTCACGATTTCATGAACGGCATTATTTTTTCTTTCACCATGAAAAGTCTTAAAATAATCGCTAGACTATATTTCATGTTAGCCTGATACCGAAACAGGCAATTGACGTCCAAATGCATTATATCTAATTATACAATTATTTTTCGAGCTTTATGGACAGATATAGATTAAGGAACATGGTTAATAGAGACGTTTTTATGACAACTCCGCCGGTGGAGCAATGTGCTAAGGCGACTGTTAAGTGGTATGGCGCAGACAACACAGGTTCGAGTCACGGTAGCGGAAATCTCTTTTTATTTTGTTTATAAATTCGTAACCATTACGTTTTCAGATCATGAACGCTGGTTGTTGTTTTGACAACGCATGGTGTCATTTTTACGTTGTCAGATTGACCCCGTCCGTTTTCAGTTTGACAACACATGTGTGTTTATTCACTTTCATGAACGGATCATTTTGAAATGACCACGTCGTTCATGATTTTTTTTTATGGGTGTAGTGTTCAGGGTATTATAACTTTGATCTACCAGAAATATTGATTTTAGACCGCATAAAATATATACCGATCGACTCAGAATCGCCTCCTGAGTCGATTTTGATGAAATTTGGTACAGGGTGTTTTTTTTGGACACAAGGATGAATGGAAAAATCGTATCAAATTTAGATATAGCTCCCATATATATGTATCGCCCGATTTCGATAAATGGAGTCAGATTTCGCTCATTTAATAACCGATCAGCCACAAAGTAATCTAATTTACCACCCTTTAAGTGTGCAAAATTTCATCGAAATCGGTTCAGATTTAGATAAAGATATAGCTCCCATAGTTATGTATCGCCCGATTTTCCCAAATTGGGCCATAAGTCCCTTATTTATTTGGAATGGAGACATCGATATATGCATCGCTCGATTTTCCCAAATTTGGCCATAATACTCTTATCTATTAACCTATGGTACTCAAATTTCAAATTTTGATGTATTAGGCGATCGTACTTAGACTTACATGTAGCTCTTACATAAATATATTTTCCGATTTTCACAAATTTGGATTTATTATCCACACAAATTGAGCGATTGCCTCTTTTTTTAATAATGGACTCAATATTAGTGGCATACTAACTCTGTAAATTCAGAATCAACAATAGCTCCTAATATCAGACATTTCTGTTCAGATTGTAATAAAACTCCAATAAAACGCCAATTGATACCCCATAAACAATGTTTACTAATTCAGTAGTGGTGGTTTAGGGTATGATATAGTCGGCCCCACCGACTTTCTGCTGTACTTACTTGTTTAATAATGGACTCAATATTAGTGGCATACTAACTCTGTAGGTGCAGAATCATCTGTAGCTCGCAATATTAGACATTTCTCTTCAGATTGTGATAAAACCCCCCATAACCATTTACCCCTTAATGTTCTTAAATAAGGAAATGCGATTTATCTTCCAAACCTATAGCATTGATATGCCACAAACAATGTTTACTAATTCAGTAGGCGTAGTTTTGGGATATGATATAGTCGGTCCCATCTGACTTTTTACTTTACTTACTTGTTTTTATCTTTGAACAATAAAAATTTTTAAAACAGAATAAACATATATTGCAAATATAGTTGTATTACATATCAGCCACACTGTTCGTGACTTTTACCGTCGTTAATCCATTATCTCGATTCCAGTCAAAACTTATATACATGAAATTTTTTTAAATAATTTTCCCCTTTCTTTTCAATGACTCTATTACTCCAATTCCTTCACCTTCTTTACCCAACGATCTCGACTATAATAAAACCCACACTAGGTACAATCTGTCATTTTGCCATAAATCGTCATTTCCCATAAACTTTACATCCCACCCTAATATTTCTTACATATCACAATGAATAGATGGATTTGTAGTGCATATGCATATGCAAATCACTTTTCGATTTAGAAGCATTTGAATTGACACATTCGATGTATATATGCAGGGATAGTGACAGCCACAATTTATTAACGCTACTGGGGGAATTCCATAGCATGAGTGGCCCAAAACCCAAGACACAAAAGAAAATCTAAACTGACGCTAATATATGGGTAAAACGAAAAATATTTACTTTGAAATGTTTTCAAGTCTAGAAAATTTAAAAAGCCCCACATTTAGTATTGCCAGAAATTAAAAATTATCTTTTTTTAAAACAAACAAGGAAATTAAAATTGAGCTTTAAACCCCTAAAATAACGGTTTTAATTTAAAATATCTCGAACCTTTTTTTCAAGATTTACGCATAAATTATTTACTCGAAATTTACGAAGCAGAAATGAATTTTTTTTAATGTGTATTATATAGCAATGTCGATCAAAGTAGATCCCACATATATAAGAAATTATATATTACTTTGAATTTTATGAATGTTTATTGGGTGTTATTTGTTTTTATTATAAAATACAATTCAGAATTTATACTCGATATTAATAATATTTCCCATTTAGTTTTAATTAAAATTTCTTTATATACAAATAAAAATGATTAAAAATCATCATTGCTATTCTTGATATATGTTAAATTATAGCTCAGTTTCCCTTAATAAATAAATTCTCCATAGCCAAGATTATTTTTTTAACAATCTCTCTCATTACATCACAGAACGTTACAATTAAAATACGTCACCTTGTATCAGAACCACTAGTTCGTCAAATTACCTAATTAATTAACTGTTTTTGTTAGCCCAAAGTACCAAGGATGGGAATTATTTATAGGAAAATGGTATGTAATAAGAATCTTGTACTTTTAGTTTTTTTTTTAGAAAGTTCTAAAATATTTAAAAAATAGAAATTTTGATTTAATTTTGAATTAACATCGCAACACTCTAATATCCCAATATCTGATCATACATTACTCATGGCAAAATTTAAAATGGAATGTTTCCTGTCAAATGTAGATGTATATAAGTTTATGTAATGTCATTCGCAAACAATCGTATGACCCATCATGCTATATTCAATATTGAACGCAATCCATAAACACATAGTATGTCAGAATAATCGTAGGGAGAATTTAAATTTAAATAACCATACGAACTATATTCAACATTTACGTGTAACATCTATCAAAATATTTGTTCTTCATTTTCATTATTCAAATGTAATGCTAAAGATGGACAAACTATCAAAAAATCCTAATGGAATTGTATTCCTTATTCCAGTATAATTTGTAGAATAATTTAAGATCCAAAATCCAAACGGAGTAAAACTTTTATCTTCTAAGTGGCAGGAATATGGACATTTCAAGGGCATTGTAATGCATTTAGAAATATCGAAGATCTGAAATATATTTGAACAGCATAGGATTTAAGCCTTCGACTTAGTCCAGAGAAATATATCTTTTTTATATGGAACTCTCCAAAAATATGCTTCAAATTTTTAAATATGAAAACATTCTATAATATATATGGCTAATACATGATACATGATAATATATATGGCTAATACATGATACAACAAAGTATATTTTTCCATTTTTTTTTTAATTTATTGTTAAAAAGCAAAAAATATAAAATAATAAAGATAGAGGAAGCACGCTCAAAAACAAACCCAGCCAACTGCATTCAAATCGATGATTGGAGTTTGGCAAATGAAAAGAAATATGCTTGCAAATTTGTTTAGGCAGTAGACGACTATTAAACCTTTTTTCCCGAGGTTCAAGTGTAGTTCTGTTTGGGTTGAGTGAATTACCCGAATTTATTCTGATAATTGGTGGATAGTTTTGCTGCAAAATAGAAATTTTGGATGCTAGAGGATGCCGATGAGGAATGTGGTAATTCCGAAACAGCTGTACATCCAACCATCTTGCAGTGTATAGGGCTTTGCCCAAATAAATTTGACAAGCACACTTTTCTGCTGTTGGTTAAGCTACACTTGTAGTTTAGTCAATGCATGGTTTTAAGCTGAAATCAAAAACAACAATAATGATTGAAGAGTAAACCAACAATAACAAACAAAACGAATAATAATATAAAATTTTAGAATTAGTTTAGATTTGTTCGATTTGGCTACATTTGGAGCTATCACATACTGCACAACAGTGACTCTGCGCTATTTTGGGCCATTCTCGGCGAAGCGTCGTATTGAGATGATCGACACTTTGGTATTTTGTAGTGCCAACCTTACTCATAAAAATGCCTAAATCGTAAAAGTTCAACGGATTGTGATACTGAGATTTTGGTACCATTGTACGATAGGAATGAAGCGAGGAAGATCCTTCTCAAGCTAGTTTTGGTTGAGCGTACTGGTGTTGTGTTCTGTTGGAATATTAAAGGTTGCAGCCGAAATGTTTATCTGCTTTGGGGTTCATTACTATCTTTAGGACATTTTTCCCATAATATTCGGCATTTATTTTGACACCAGTTCGATGAATACGAGCGGAGTATGAACATCGGCCATTACGGCAGCCTATCGGAGGTTTAAATTTTGAACTGAATTCATTAGTAGGTAATCCTTATTATTTTATTTATTCAAAACTGCTTAATTTAGAATGGATTCTCATCGGAGAAAACGAAATCGGGTTATTGGCCACTTTCATGCCAACGAAGCCATTCATTGGCTCTTCCCAGCCTAATTTTTTTGCATCAGTGGGCCCTTGCACTCTTTGCAACTCAAAAAAATTTAGTCCCAGCTCATTTTTCAATATGCGTTGCATTCGTTCTCGTGATATGTGCAAGTCGCAAGCAAGCTTCTTCCATTGCGGCATAGATTTCGATCACATCCAGTTTTTTGTGCATCTTGTACTTTTTAGAAATTCAATGGATTTAGTCCAAGCTCATTTTCAATATGTGTTGCACCACATATCGCGATATGTTGAATTTACACAGAGATGGTCTGAATGAATTTTTTCAGGTTTGCGACTGTCGCAAATTTGTAAACGTCACGAAGCGAAGAAAAAGTAACAAGCGTCGCAAACTTAAAAATTCTTTTTTTTTTTGGATTCTAATGCTATAATTCGTTTGCTCATTAAATGTTCATGTCGTATATTGACCAAAATCAAAGCACAGGTGGTTCACACAACTTCTGTCACATCAGCTACGCAGCAAACAAATCTAAGATGATATTTGCGAAAAAGTGTCAATTTTCACGAATGTTCAAAAAATTCTTAACAAATTTCAAAAAGTAAATCTGTTATTAAATAAACTTATTTCAATAGGACACTCCAAGCTAAAATTACAAAAGGTACTCGATGGTGAAGTGAACTATGTGGACTGACCTGGCTAATATATATAAATTAAGCAAATTTCTACACAAATTTTATAAAATCTCTTAAGAGACTTTTTGACTTATTAGAGCCAATTATAATAATAAGTAAAAATTGTTAAAACTCTAGCTACTCAATCGATGATGCAAAGAAAGCTTGGAGGAACATTTTCATCCAAGAAACCCCAGAATAGTTTGAAGTTGTAAGTGATGTAAAACTGACGTTTTTTTTTTTTTCAATAAATACAATACAACATAATATTTTTGCATCCCTTGTATCGAAGCCAAACTAAAGAAAGAAAAAAATCGAGCTTGCGTATGATTTTGTTTTGGAAGAACTCGACGAAGCGGGTTCAAATCGTTTTCAGATAAAATAAAAACTACAATGAAATCTCTAAGAATTTGACACCCATGGTCGCCCAAATTTTATTCATTATGAAGATATTTGGTAACATATATTAACAATATATTTTAAAATGTAGTATTATTTTAAATTTGTAAATACTACCAAAATTCTTATAAGACGAATATGAGACTAGAAATTTAAAAAATGTTCATAATTTATATTCTTTAAATGTAGATTTTCTACATTAGGTTTTGCGACATTCGTATAATACCTTCATAAATGTATGTCGCAAATGTCACAGTTTGCGACAGACCAACCCTGAACTCACAAGCAATTACTACTGTGGCATAGTTTACGACCAAATCTGGGCTTCACTTTTCGGATCATTTCTGGTTTTTTATTGGTATTTCGTTTCCTTTTAAGACGCGTTGCAACACTCCCAGTATCTCGGCAAGGGTACGAGAAACAAGAGATTCATTCACATTTAAATGCTGTAGGGCTCTAACGTGGGCCACTAGTGGTTTTCAGCCAAATATAAAGCAATCACACAGTCACGCTTTTACTCCATTACGAATAACTTTATTTCTAAATGCGATATACCAAAATGCTTTTGTAAGACTGTATACAATAATATTAACTGTCACTAATATAAATCTGTCAGCTGTTAGATGATCAGTATAGAAATGAAAGCAACCCGAATTTGGTTGCAATAGATATGTGCCACCCTTTGGTTTAGTTCAAGTTTTCTAAATATATCTTTCATTTGTTTCCTGGTGGGTAAAATGTTTGTGAATGAAGTCTTCATTGGCTCCCCTGTACCACATTTACAGGATTTAACTCTAATTGTATCTACACTAAAAAAAATATTTATGTGATATTAAAGATTACACAACCTAAATTTTAGTATGCGAAATTTACAAAATATTAAGGACAAATTTCTTTAAAATATTGAACACAAATAATGACACAAATTTTGTAAAATTGCGTCCCTCCGTTAAAGTCGCATGTCTTTGAATTAAGTAAAGTAAGAAACACATTTTTGATTTAAAGAAATTGTCCTTAAATTAACTGAAATATTGAAACTTTAGATTTAAGATAAATACGCTTCAAATATAGGCTAAGACTTATTTTGAGGATTTAGCGTCTTTGGTTTAAAGTTTTTTTTGAAAGTAAGATAACATTTTTTACTTTGAAGTATCCATTATAATTTAGATTTTTATGCTGGTATTTGTTTGTACGTTAGTACATTTATTATTAAACCGCGAAAAGAGAATGAAAATTTGATTACTGCGATTTGTATCCTAATTTTAATTTTATTGGTCCTAGATTTAAAGCCAGATAGGTCGCCAAAAAATTTCTTCATTTCAAAGAAGCCGCACTTTGGATCGGAATTAATACCAAAATCCTTAACGGAAGGTCAAAATCTTTGGATCCAAGAAAACTTTTTTTTGAGTTTAAGGAGACCAAAAGACATGTTATATCAACAATCCAAAGGAGACTTGATAGAACTCTTACTTATGCAGTGCCTCTAATCGCTTACTTTTAAATATTTCCTCTACCTTCAGGGACTAAAATCCATTTCTTCGTTAGAAATTCACCTATCAGCCTCAGTATACTTTTCACTAAGATTTACAGTCAATGTCTAGCTTTAAGATAAAAATCTAGCCGCCTCTCCAGGATCTTTAGAATGACGATGGGGTGCAAATAGCTTTAAATGGGTGAAAATGTGTTGTCAATTCTATTGGTCTTAAACCCCTTTTTGTATAGGACCTATATTTCTGGTAGGGATATTTTCACCTATTTCAAATAAGGAATCATAGTGTAACAAACCATTTTTCTGCCTGTATGGTAAATATAGAATATATGAATTAGGTTATCCAACGTTGGTCTATACCAAATTGTATCATACTGTATCTTAATTTAACTTTACATAATTTACAGTTGGCTTTACTTACTCTCATCGAACCAAAATATACAATTCTGTCAATGACAAAAAACAAACTCAATCATTTTAGCTATTATCCTTGTCACATATGCGATAATATCACGACCTTTTTGACTAGAGCTTTATGCAATCCTTTTAAGAACTTTCATTAGATTTGACTTTTCAGCTGCATTGCAAATTCCTTTTACAAAGTATGCATCGTTATCAAACAATAAATCATAAATGGTGGATTAAATCGAGTGACACCAGCGATTACTTTGCCTTATTGAGGGCATGGATAAGTAGCCATTTTATGCAAGGATTCCGTCAATAAAGGTGGGTACTATGTTCCTCCACCAAAACACTAAATTATAAGTGAAAAAATGTATATAGCGACAAATAAACTTTTATCAAATTATCTAAAATCATGGACGACAACAATACAAGGTATTGATTGCCAAACATTTCATAAACAAGCTAGTTTTCGGTGCGGATATCGAACATAGTACCCACCTTAATATAGCATACATTTTGCAAATATGTCAAATATACATAAGGATTATTCTGTTTCTTCTAAATTCCAATCGGGATTTCAATGGAATGCTTTGACTTTTTATTTGTAACGAATAATCAAGTAATTGCCAAGTGTTATGTCGATAAGAGGAGCATATGACGCCATATACCATAAACGAAAATTTATTTGTAAAGAATTTAACTGTTATGTTGAAGAATTTAAACTTTAATTAAAACCTGGTTAACTTGCTCAGTAGTTAATTAAAATTACATATCCAACAATTTTCTTCCTTTAATTTATGAAACTCTTAAATTATTTCGCTCACACTAGCAAAAATACGATTTCACTTGCGGTGCAATCAGGTCTTATTTACACTTAATAAACCCTGCGAAATCACATTAATTTAAGGACTTTTCTTTTACCAGCAATAATATTTATTTTTAATTCATTGACCAATCCATATCTCACCGCATATGAGGAAAATGTTGTGTCCATTGTCGTTCCGCAATTATGTATTCATTTAATGAGGCTGGCCATAACGAGTTGGTCAAGCCTCTCGAGGTTTTTGCTGTTTCGTACTTGGAAGCCACCAAAAATGTAAACTATCGAATCGATATTGGTTGATGTTGTTATTGGTGTATTATTGACGTTGCACAATGATGTTGTTAACTAGAGGCCAGAATATGTAGACTTATAAGAAATTAATTCCACGTAGCTGAGAATCACAAATAATGTATACCTTTATTTTTCTACACTCGAAGCTAATTGCGATAATAAAAAAAATTCATTGAAATTATTGAATTTTTATAAGATTTTCGGTGGCAATCCAAGGGAATATATATAATAAACTTTCCAAGAAATGAGAAATCTCTATTCGATTCAACTGAAATTTGAATTCTACTAATTCTGATTGGATAAGGGTTATGCTAAATATGTTTTTTTATCGATCCAAGTTTTGCTATAGGCCGGTATGCACCACTAGCGAAAAATTTCATTCCCATAAGAAATTCATTGCTATTTATGCTAACGAAATTTTCGGTAGCGTTCAATTTCGTAAGCTGGTACGCACCTCTAATGAAAATAACAGGGTTGTCAAAAGCATATTTTGGCAGCAAACCTTTAATTTATTACAATCATTGTGTGCGTAAAAGTTTTAAAAGGTCTGTAAATAATAAACAATTTATTTGAGGAATATTTGGAACATATATTAACAATTTTTAAAAGCGATTAGCTGGTTTAAAATTTGTGTACACAGCCCTGTTTTTTTGTTGTAGACTTAAATAAATTTTTTCTACCGAAAATTTCGCTAGAGGTGCATACCGGCCTTATGGTGCACATTGATTTATATTATTTTTATTTATTTAATGTTTACATTAACAACAAGACAAGGTCTTATAATTTAAGGTATAGGGTTCTCATAACATACAATACATTCCTGAATACAAACTGTAATTTTCAACATATTCGACCGTAATTTTTTTTCTGATGTGTATCGGTTCATATTCTGATATAGGCCAATCCCCCAAAATGACTTCAGTTTTTATACGATTAGCTGTAATTTCAAATTTTAAAGTAGTGTTTGGTTTATATCGGTCCATATTTTTTGATCCAAAAACTTGGAAGTTCTTCCTATGTAATTACTTTTAATGTACATCCCACAATGCTCTTCTAAAATATGGATTTAATTTTCTCTTCAAAAGAAATTTTTTTGAAGTGATATTTCTGCCTACATTACAAATAGGTCGAAATCAACACACAAACAGTTTAGTGTTTTTAAGTTGTTGTCTTATTTTCTTCCCTGTTTAAATCCACTATACATTTTTAAATCTTTACATGCGAAATCAATGTAGCGCATGCTTAAAAAGATGACGTCCACCCAGTGGCCAACTCTGACGATTTGTCGTCATTTTGACGATTTTTGATGGTAAATTTGGTCTTTGACGATGATTTTAAGCAACGTAGTTATGAGTTGCCGATTTTTGAAAAGCGTTTCCTCTTAATGTTTTTTATGACAATTTCACGATTTTTTAAGGTGACGTAGTTATAAGTTGACGATTGCCAAAAGTTGTAATGTAAACAAACATTTTTTAATTAATATGTAGCTTGCTCTCAGTCACATTCGTCTCCAATGTGGGAAGAAATTTCAAAGCAATCAATATACACATATAAAACTAAAATTCGAAATTCTTTTGTACAAAAACCGTTTAAAGCTAAATAATTATAATTTTTACGAAGTCGGATAAGTCAAATTCACACTATTCATTACCAATAATAAGGATTTAAATTAAACGGCATAATCCATGGAATTAAAATGAATAAAATAAATCTTTTAATTTGTTTCTATATCTTTGTTTTCAACTGTTTTGTGGATGACGATTTTTTGACAAATTTTTCAGACAAATTGACGATTTTGACGAAAAATATTTTAAAAATTGACGATTATTAGCCCAAAACTGTTGGCACCACTGCGTCCACCATATGAAAAGCCCGTGTGTGATACGATTTTGCACCACTTTCGGATCCATAACGAAGATTTTCATTGTTTTTTTTTCTCCATATACAATGGTTTCTCGATTGACTTCGTGAAGGCACAAGCATCGTCGAAACTGCCAGAAATTGGAAGCAAAATTCTTTGATATTACTTCTCGATCGTATTCGATTATTGGAGTAAAAATCTACAGAATTTAGATCTCGTCTGAAAGGCATTATTTCATTTGATTTTCTTGCTGGCGAAATGAGAAATTTAAGATTTCTCTAGAACTTTAACAAAAATAGCTCTTAGAAATCCCGTAGTTGTTGAGAATTAAATGAAATATTCAACTTTGTTTACTATTTGGAAATGTATCGTAGTAGGCTTGTGTATAAATATGTTTTTCTGTTCTGTATGTATTTTAAATTATCTTCTTTTTAGTTCAATAAACGAAAATGGTCCAAATGACCATTTTTTAGGTTTTCGACAGTCAAACAGTTTTAAACGTCGAAAATGTCATATACTTGTATAAAACGTAAAAGAATATAGTAAATATCAAAAACCCTCACAGTTAAGAATACCGATTTTAAATTAGCTCTTCAATTTTCGTACACTGTTAGAAAAATATGTTTTTCATATGTTCCGATATAAACAAAATGTGTTTCGGGCACAATTTTGAAACACAATATATTTAAGTGCAAACATGTAATGTTCCTAAACTAACACTAAATGTTTGGGACATCTATGTTAATATGTTAGAATATATTATTTTTGGGGCATGAATGTTTCATAAAAATCATATGTGTGAATTCAAACATATATAAAATTTACAAATTTCGACTAAACATACATATGTTGTGATATTTTATTCAAAGCGACAGAGAGAGTATAGGAAAAAAATAGAGATGGAAACCGGGAGAGATGACAAAAGATATCAACATAACACAGCGAAAGAATCAAAAGAGAACAATTTCTGTGAAACCGCTTGTATGTTGTTTCGGAAAACTGTTTTATGATAAGGCCAAAAATTTGATATGCTTAAGTCTAAATATTATTTAATTTGAATAAAGAGAATGGACATTCGGAACCAAGAGAATAGACATTTGAAAAACAAACAGCATATGTTTTCGCCTTGAGAGCAGCATTTTATGTATATGTGGACATGTGTTTTGTTTATCATTTTGGCATTATGGGCACAATGTTTTTTCTTGGTTCGTTAAAAGAAATCAGGGGTCTTCATAAAAATAACGGAAGGGCACTATACTCATTTTAGAGTTGGGACAGTAAAATGAAAAAAGAAGGATATAGTGAAAAATTAAACAGTAAAATGTATAAAAACAAAGTTTAGTTCCTCTTTATTAATAAGTAGTCCACGAGGAGTTGACGGACACCTTCAAATATAAAAGCGGGCAATAAGTTCGAGTTTTGCAGCTAAAACAATTTAAAAAGTTTATTTTCTTTAAAATGAATTATTAAAGAAAAATAAAAGGCATTTTAGAGCGATGGTGTTAAATGCTAGTAAAAAAACTGTTCACGCCTAAATAAATTTATGTTTATATTATAAAATTATTTATGTATGTTTATACTCGACTCCATGTTCTTCTTTTCTTAGAGTTTTTGAATTCCTTCCAAATTTTAAAGTTTTGTACCAAAAACAGTTTTTTGTTACAAAATTGTTATTTTTGCAATAAAAAAATAATATTTTATCCAAAAATCAGTCAATTTCGTTTATATCAAGCACTGTTACTGACTATAAATCGTTAATAACCCACATTTCGAAGTTTCATTATAAAATTTTAATATAGTATAAATTTAAATGTGTAAATTAAAAAAAAAAAAAGAAAAAGTGTTTGGTCGGAGTAGGGATTGAACCCACGACCCTTTGCATGCAAGGCAGACATGCTAACCACTGCTCACCGTGGTAAACAAATGTATGTTTCTGTTAAATAATGTTATGTTTGCATGGGCTCGTGGGCGCTGCAAACTATGCTATATAAATGTAATTTATAACGATAATTATCTGCTGGTGACCATAACAGCTACGTAGCCCAGTGGATAGTGTGTTGGCTTACAAACTGTATGGTCCTCGGTTCGATTCTCCGTGCAGGCGAAAGGTAAAATTTAAAAAATTTATAAAAGTGAATAATTTCTTCAACATTATTTGTATTACAGAAAAAGGTGCTAAGAATTAAAATATTTCGTGGAAGTGAAAATAACGAGTATGTTAAAGAATGAGCACAATCGTCTTTGGGAAAAATTATTCCAAGCATATAATATTTTTGGGCTCAAAATGCTTCCAAACATATAATATGTTCACATAAAACAAACATATTAATGTTTCGGCAGTATCCAATAATATGTGTGCTTCCTGCAAAATATGTTTGGAACATATGTTAAAGAAGCGATCTTTTGAGGGTGTACATATGTATTTACACACGAATTTGTAAAATTGTTAATATTAATGTTTTGAATCATTTCTCATAAGAAAATTATATATTTTTTTAAGAGAAACATAGACCTGAAAAACGTTTGAATTCAACTAGTTTTCAAATTGTTGAAACCGGGTCGCACATAAGTTTTCACGATCGTGTGAAATATCAAACGTTGTAGGATAAAGTCGTGTCTAATTTTCATCCCCCCCCCTCCTCTTGTTTTTCACAGATTAAAAATTCCCAAAAAAATGAACATTTATAAAAACTAGGTGTTTTACATAGGTTTACAATGTTTTTGCGATGTATAGTAAAATACTTCGTAAATGCATGTCAAATACGACGCATTTTTCGTGTTGCCATCTCTGGTCTCCACATACGAAAATTTTAAATTTAGCTTCGTTAACCCTAACTTTTAAATCGATCATCTTGGGAGGCATGGAGGAGGAATATGTTTCGCCATAACCACCAAAAATTATATTAACATGTAACCCGTTACTACAAAATTTTCTCAGAAGAAATATCCCCATCATGGGGATATTTGAGATTCAGCACGCCCGAACTGATGGCCGGATATACTTGTTTATGTTAAACTTGTTTCGGCCATGGTTGATTAATTTACTCTATTGCTTAATTTTTTTCTTTGTTTCTTAACGATTTACAAGAACAATGTCATATTCAACATTAAGTCAATAACTAAATTCAACTAACTCCCAATTCATTCAGAATCGACTTCCAATTGATTTCCATTTGATGGATGAATGACACTGTGATTAATGGTTAACACTATGCGCCCAGGCTACAAATATTCATCAATTATTTTGGGTCCGCCTCTCCACATGCATATTCCCCACCTCCCCTGTCCCCAATAACCATTATTCCTTGAAAGACTAGGCTAACGAAATCATTAAACAAACTGGTGAATGCCTTGAGTGACAGCTAAACTATGGTGGATATGCCAACGACTTTGTGGTTCATATTCACACAAGAGAATTTTCTCCACACCATGGAAAAAAGAACAAAACCTAATGTAATTTATTGTTTAAATAAATTTACTAAATCATTAAGGAATTGATTGTTTATTTGTTGTTGGTGTAGTTACGAATGTACTTGGATTTTTCCTTCGCACGCATTATTTGTAGTAGTGCCTTTGGCTTTTCACAGTTCACTGGGCATACAGAAACCGGGGTCCTTCCTTCTTTTGGTAAATTAAGCGCGGATACGGAAGTGAATCATTATAAATAATATATTGGCCATGCTTCTGTTTTCGTTTTTTTTTGCGTAGAGAAGAGTAAAAGAATACCATAAAGAAACGGAGAGACGAAAAAAGTAGGTTGTTCTTATCCACGTCCTCCTATAGTTATGCCATGGTTGTATGCTTGTCTTGGTTTTTACCATCTTAACTTCCTCTTTAAATTATTTGTTCGTGCTGCTATGTAAGGTGTACACCCACCTAAGAACCTCTGAAATGCTTGCGTTTCAGCCTTTGTATACACAATGCGAGAGCAACTACCTCATTGGAGCTCCATTCATTCATTGAGAGGAAATAAAAAGCAAAGCCTAAAACCCACTAAGGTCAGTAGTAGTAAAGCGGCAGTGATTTCTTAGCTTTTCCTGGTACTCCATTATACTCGCAGAAATTTATTCTACCATAGTCTGCAATTGGGTGTGAAGGAAGGATCCTTAGTCCTGGGCTATGTGATAACGGTTGCCTGTATACCTAGGAGAATGTTGTATCTGTGTGTGTGTAGATAAGAATATTGGTGTTCCATGGCGGGTAATGGTAATTTCATTGCTTGGACGCGATTTTCAAGCTTATAAATTTTAAATATTCAACGCTCTGATTACACGTTGATACCGGGGCATTATTACATTTAAATGATTGAAAATTTCGTTTTTGCCATTCACTACTTTTTCTATGGAAGTTTTTTTTTTTTTAATTTCAAGAAATGTTCATAGTATGACATTGCCAAAGTGGAATGACCATAGACCTTAGGAAAAGTAAGGAAATTAAATGAATTCATTATAGGAAAAAAATTAATGGTAAAAAATAGAAATGCAAAATCCAACTGGTGAAAAATAAATTAAATCTATAAATTGGAGGGAATATTTTCGACTTGCGACACATACAGATATATGAGATTTAACAATATAATATTCTTATTAAAAATAAATCTGGTTTGGTTCAAACTGTCCTAACTTGATGCTTAATTTTACTTAGAAATACTGGGGCAAACAACTATCACCAAAATATTTCCAATAGAAAAAGTTGATTGAAGTTGAAAACAACTTAAAAAACTCCTACACCCATTTTCATGAATCTCCATTGACTTTAAGCGCCAGTTAACATAAAGTAAATTGCAAATATCTTCTCCCCCTCTCTCTCTCTCTCTCTCTCTCTCTCTCTGGTTAACTTTAACTGAAAAAATTTCAGCAGTCAAGTTCCTAACTGACATATGGAATATGTAGGTTCTCACCTACAGATATGTCCATAGTACGGTTTAAAAGTCCATTAGCTAACGAAGCAATAATTTTGCTGCATGAAAATGGGGATTAATCAAAAAAAAAGTCAGTTATGAAAATGATTTTAAAATTTCAACTTCAAATATAAATAAACAAATAAGGAAAATCTAAAGTCGGGCGGAGTCGACTATATTAGACCTTGTATACCTACATTTTCGACACCATCTCAAATTTGTTGGGTGCTATACATATAAAAACAAAAACTTGTTCAAAATCTCTAGACTTAATGCCCTTGGACGCTGCACAATGTTAGTAAACTATATCGGAGTAAAACTTTGGCCACTGTGGTCGTACGAGTGTATATCGGGCAATATCGGGCGATAGCAACCAACTTTGGCATTAATTCTATTCTTGTACTGAAAAAAAACATGCGCAGTTCCAATGATTTTGTCCTTGATTTTGGTATTGAGTCCGAGGCAAAGAAGCGGAGGATTGAACTAAGGCCACATTTAGGGCACAATTCTCTTTTAAATTTGAGTTTTGCGTACTTTATACTAGCAAACAAAATTTCATTAATTCGTTTTTTAGTTTTTTTTTCTTAATTAAATTAATAAAAAGTGAAAGTCCAAATTCAGACTCGACTTCAAGTAGAAATTATGCTATGCTTCGAGTAAAATTCGTCTTTAAATACATCTCCTATTGTTGAAAGATTTTTTTCTTTGTAGCCAAGATTTAAAAAGTCAACAAATTTATAGACGATTCCATTATTTTGAGAATTATTACAGCCAAGTTGGCCTTAGCCAAACAAAAATTTTTTCATGTCAAGGTACCCATTTTTAAATCAAATCACATAAATATTAGGACAAAATGACTTCATTAAAAATGTTGTGGACTTTTGGACAAGGAAAAAAAAGTATATCGGAAGAATGCCATTTCTATGCACCCAGAGAAGTAATATGAGTAAAATGTTATTTTTTTCTCCGCAATTATATACATGGTTGCCGAAATCAAATACACAATTTTTGAGCACATAACATGAGTGCGACAAACATTTAACATGTTCACCGTTCAAAATTAACATTCTGCTTTTTAAACATGATTGAGGTGATCATATTCCTTCTCAACAAATTAAATTTGCTCAAATTTCGCTTTCATATCCCAGCAAAAAAAAGCTTCGCCAGAAAAGTAATAAAAATGTTATTTTTCTGTTTAGAGCGGGAAGCAGTGAAAAATTGGCGCAGAATCGATGAATGATGGACAGATGTCCACCATTTCAATAGCCGCTGAATGATGCACAGATGTCCACCATTTCAATAGCCGCTGCACTGAATTCACACCACGTTTTAAGGCGTGATCCGAACTCAGTATTTTGGATGTATATTAAAAAAAAAAAAAAAAAACAAACAAACAAAACAATTATATACGGCCGTAAGTTCGGCCAGGCCGAATCTTATGTACCCTCCACCATAGAATCTTTTACTAAAGACTGTCATCCACAATCGAATTACTTGGGTTGCGATAACACTTGTCGATGGTAAGGTATCGTAAAACTTCTTACCACCGTGTTCTCAATTGTAAGTTAGTCCATACGGGGTATATATTAAACAAAAAAGGCCGATTAAATACGTAAATAATTCAGTTTGACAAAATTTTCTATAGAAATAAAAATTTGACAAAATTTTCTATTTTGTATATTAATAAAATTTTGGTAGATTATTTTTGGGGATCGGCTATATATAACTATAGACCGATAGGGACCAATTTTGGAATGGTTGTTAGCGGCCATATACTAGCGAAATGTACCATATTTCACCACGTACCAAATTTCGGTTGAATTTTGCTCCTCCAATAGCTCCGGAGGTCAAATCTGGGGATCGGTTTAAATGGGGGTTATATATAATTAAAACCGGTATGGACCAATTTTTGCATGGTTGCTAGAGACCATATACTAACAGCACGAACCAAATTTCAATCGGATCGGGTGAATTTTGCTCTTCCAAGGGGCTCCGGAGTTCAAATCTACATATAATTATGGACCGATATGGACCAATTCCTGCATGGTTTTCAGAGACCATATACTAATAATAAGACCACGTAATAAATTTCGACCGCATTGGATGAATCCATGAGGCTCCGGAGGTCAAATCTGGGGATCGGTTTATATGAGGGCTATAATAATTATGTACCGACGTGAACCAAATTCTACATGGTTATTAGAGACTATATTCTAACACTACGTGCCAAATCCCATATTTGGTGGATTTGTACCCAAAGACACTACTGACGGCTTGGCAAGAACTTTTTGGGCCGGCGAAACTACACATGATGTCCTACATACAAGGTGGAAACCATTGCCTTCCGACAGATCCTTAGATGTGGTGCAAATTCATAGGAATACTTTTTTCTGTTTCGGCTTCAAAATTTTTTGGGAATTTTCATCATTGAATCTTACATATGCTGCTAAATGTTCTCATAATTTTTTCACGTTTTCACCATTAATGCTGTATTGTCCAAATTGATTTTTACGATTTACGTGTCGTTATAAAAAGCACAGATAGTGTAAATTGAAGTTGCAAGTCTAGCTATAACATAATACCAAGACAATATTTATAACATTTTTACCGATCGTTTCTTTTCCACTAATGTCATTTCAGGAATATCAATCTCTCGCAAAAAAAACAACAACAATACACCAATAATGAAATATAACAGGTCTATAATAAGGCCAGGGGAAATTCCAGAAGACGATGAAGAAAAAAATAGCTGACAAGTACATGTGACCAGGAGTATGAAATTATGGTAAGTATCAGCAGTTCCCATATACAAATGTACTTTAACAACCCATAGCAATGCTGAAACGTGAACTGAATGAATGATGATTATAACACATCAAAATAGCAAAATAAACCATAAAAACATAAGCAAAGACTATTTGTTTTATTAACGACTTCCGCATCCTTCCTTTGAAGCACACGAACACACACGGGCATACATACACACATGTGAGAGCATACGCACATTTGGTCTTCTATTCATTCACTTACATACAAAACAATGACTTATTATCTCATCAGACTACACACGCAGACATCTGGAAGGCACTTCTGATTCTATTTCACACTAACACATGGGCAAAAGGGTGGATTTATGTCAGACGTTTACATCCTCTTTTCTCTGTTTTTTTTTTTTTGTGCATGATATAATTTTGATTTAACGCCTCTTTGTCGTCCTGTCTTGTAGTACTTGTTATGGTCTTCCCGCCAAAGTGATTTGAAATGTGGAATGCGTAATCCAACATAAGGGTACGCCTTATTACCTATTACTTAAAGCAAACACACACACACGAGCACCTACGCATACACACACGTATGCATTATGAAACTTTGCAAATAGACAATGGGGGTTATTTGAATTTGTATTGTGTCCGTCTGCAATATTATAATGGAAGGACCACTTTAGATCCAGTGGTACAGGCAAAGTAGACATTTGATCTCAAACAAAATTCCTGAAAAAAAGTCCATAACAAGAAAACAAGTATATACAGCAGTAAGTTCGGCCGGGCCGAATCTTAAATACCCACCACCATGAATCAAATATTAGGGTTTCCTATGAAATTTCAGGGGGGTTTGAGGACAGATCGGGCAGACCAGTTCAACCAGTACACTTCACGAAGATAAATTTAAAGATTTTACCTATAACGACTATATCAGATTCTGGATTTATAAGAACCATTTTTGTTTGAGTTTTAGAGGAATCATTAACATCTCTTGTAAGTGTGTAAGAAATATCGTCTTGATTTTAAATCTTAAACCTGTAGATTTTCCCCCGAGAAGTAAAATCTGGAAATTTTACATTGAGTTTCAAGCAATTTTCATGATCAGTGCACTTTCTATACTCTCAAGAAATGAAATCGGTCTATATGGATGCATTACCAAATGTACCGATAAAAACTTATTCCATTTCATGTTAGCCTGATACCGAAACAGGCAATTGACGTCCAAATGCATTATATCTAATTATACAATTATTTTTCGAGCTTTATGGACAGATATAGATTAAGGAATATGGTTAATAGAGCCATTGAAAAGAAAACGCCAGCCTGATACCGAAACAGGCAATTGACGTCCAAATGCATTATATCTAATTATACAATTATTTTTCGAGCTTTATGGACAGATATAGATTAAGGAACATGGTTAATAGAGCCATTGAAAAGAAAACGCCAGATACAAATCTATACACGCCTGGACTGTACATGTTTCGGTTCGGGCGAATGAACCTTTCCACAGCCTTTAGTATAGATCTGGCTGGGAGAGATAACTCAATTTTGGGCCCTTTATGCTAACTCCTTATGGAGAAAACATTTGGGAAATTTCCTCTTACAAATTGAATCATCTTTTCTCCCACTGTACATCATCTTTTCATATAACTTACAAGTCCCTTAATCTTATTTTTATTTCGTTTTGTTACATAGTAATGCAACAACACGAAATTTATTTTTAGAAAGCTAATTTGTTAGAATTCACCTAAGTGGTGAACAGTCGAACAGTCGTTCCGATACACGCTTTTGTGAGCCTTAAATACCAGAATATTTACAATTTCAGGCAAATCGGACAAAAACTACGGTTTCTACAAACCTAAGGAGTTAAATCGGGAGATCGTTCTTATGGGGGCTATACTAAAATATGGACCGATACTCACCGTTTTCGGCAAACCTCTTTATGGCCTGAAAATACCTCTAGATTTTCAATTTCAGAAAAATTGGATAAAAACTACGGTTTGTATAAGTCCAAGACCCCAAATTGAGAGGTCGGTTATACGGGGACCATATCAAAATATGGACCGATGCTCACCATTTTTGGCATACCTCTTTATGGTTCTAAAATACCTCTAGATTTCCAATTTCAGGTAAATTGAATTAAAACTTCGGATTCTAGAAGCCCAAGAAGTAAAATCAGGAAATCGGTCTATATGGGGGCTATACCAAAACATGGACCGATGCTCACCACTTTTGGCACACCTCTTTATGGTTCTAAGCCTCGTCTAAATTGAATAAAAACTGCGGATTCTAGAAGCCCAAGAAGTAAAATCGGGAGATCGGTCTATATGGGGGCTATACCAAACCATGGGCCGATACTCACAATTTTTTGCACACCTCTTTATGGTCCGAAAATACCTCTAGATTTTCACTTTCAGGCAAATTGGATAAAAACTACGGTTTCTATAAGCCCAAGACCCAAAATCGGGAGGTCGGTTTATATGGGGACTATATCAAAACCTGGACCGATATAGCCCATCTTCGAACTTGACCTGCCTGCAGACAAAAGACGAGTTTGTGTAAAATTTCAGCACGATTGCTTCATTATTGAAGACTGTAGCGTGATTACAACAGACAGACAGACAGACGGACATGGTTATATCGTCTTAGAATTTCTCCCTGATCAAGAATATATATACTTTATATAGTCGGAAATCGATATTTCGATGTGTTGCAAACGGAATGACGAACTTATTATACCCTGTCACCATTCTATGGTGGTGGGTATAATAATTACTTCATTCTTCTGCCGTAATTCCATAAAAGTTTTCCCACGAACATCCAATGAGGGACAAGAAACCCCTACTCTTATATCAATGAGACCACGCATTCGGTTCGCTTGGCTTAAGGATGCACCATTCTGAAAAATACGTATTCTTGAGGCCTCTACATAGCCTTTAATTTGGGCACAAGAAGAAATCGCGCCGATGCCAAAACAGAAGAATAAGATAGATGGGCCAGTAGGTCGTAGTCTAATTCGATCCAATTTAGCGGGAGGTGAGATCTTTGAAATACAAAAGCCTAAAAACTTTTTGTAGCTCCATTTTTTTTTTTTTTTTTGTTTTTCTAAACTTCAATTTCAACTCATCGACTTTTGAAATTGGCGGAAATCGTATAACTGACTTTTGATATTCACCAAAATTGGCCAATGAACTATCTGAATGCTAAAGAAAGAACCTTGACAATTCGGGAACTAACTCTGGATGGGGCTGTGTGCGATATTTTCTATTTGAAATTTTATCCACACCTACTTTATGGATTTTGAAAATATATTTTAAAGTCAAGGAGTCGACGTTCCCAAATTTTAAAAAGTCTAATGGTCAAATGTCGAAAAGTCAACCTTTTCACAATTCGAAAGTTGGTCTCTGAAACTGTCTGGCATTTTTGCTTTTTGTCCGGAGTAATCAAACGAGGCTCCAATAGCGCCGACAGCCAAAAAATTCGTACTGGACATGACCAACACAACTAGATACTACGCAGCTGTCTCGAGCAATTTCAATCACGGTCTAAAAACAAGAATGGAATCACGGATGAAATCCGTTTAAACTTTCGCTTCCACAATCAGTAAAGAGAAAAATGCAAAACAGCGGGATAAAGCCGGGACCCACTACACGAAAGTTTCTCTGCGGTATATTGGCCCTTTCACGACGAAGCCTCGTCTTAATATGACCGACACTTTGGCATTTTTAGTGCCCACTTTACTCTTCAAAATACCACAGGTGTAAAAGTACGCCTTTAGGACATTTTCTCGTTACTATTCACGGTCAACGAAAACGGCAGCTCACACCATTACCATCGACGGTGCTTGAGTTCTGGTTGTATAGATTTTCCGCTGAGCTCTGTAAACCAGATCATTTTGTTTGTTCACAAACTGGCAAATTTAGAATGCCTTCTCATAGGAGAAATTCAAATTCTCTAATGGCTTCAGTCCAAGATCATTTTACAACATGTATTGCATCCGTTCTAGTTCACCTATGGCTACCTATGCGACGTGCATTTCGATCAAATCTGGACTTAACTTTTCCTATCATTTCTTGAGTTGTTACAAGTTCTTTGTCCAAATTTTGAACGCAAAGCAACAATGCCAGTCATGAGGTTTATCCACATTTAAATGCTAGAGGGCTTCAGCGATACTAGATACCCAGCAAAAAAATTTGGAAGTTCTTCCAAAGGCACAACTTTAAAAGCACTTCCAGAAGATGCACTCCCAATGATGTTCTTTATTTGACCTACCCAGGAAGTTCTTTTAATTCAATTTTGTATAACTTGGTTTTTTCATACTTTTAATGAGTAATTTTAACATTTCTTATTTCAAATAGGTCGCAAACAGAGTAAGAATTCATAAAATGGTACAAATCATTTACATTTTTTCGAAAAAAAAAATGCTAAATCCAATCTGAAAAAATTGTGAATTTTGAAAATAATTGAGTTCAAACGTTTCCCACAAGCGTTAGAATCCATTGAAAATTATAAAAATTATTTATTTGACAAAATATCACAGAATTTTTTTAATTATATCCAAAGCATTGAATTCGGATCACATTTAAAGAAGTGATGCAAATTCAGTGCAACGGCTGTTGAAATGGAGGACTTCCGTCCTATAACAAGACCATGTTAAATTCATTGCTTCTGCGTCAATTTTGCACCTCTTCCGTATCCAAAAAGAACATTTTAATTACTTTTTTGGCGACGCTTTTTTTGCTGGGTACTTGTGGTTTTCGAGCTAAATATAAAGCAATCCGACTACCACGCCTAAATTCCATCACGAATAACAGACGAATTCTGAATGCAATAGATCAAAATGCCTTTGTGAATTTGTAAACAATAAAACGACCCGTCACTGGATAAATATCAGCCACACTGTATGTTCAACATCTGATTGGAGTATCATTAAAACATATATCTTTTTAAACTTATTCAATTCGGGAAATCAATTAGGGCCTGCACTCACAACAAAACTTATGCATTTGAGTCCATAATTTGATACATCCCCGATCTCCATGTTTGTGCACTCATTTTATTTTCGATAGGCTTCAAACAACATTCGAGAATACTCTTATATGTGCCTTATAAGATTCACAACAAAAGTTAGTCATAGAATAGACATGAGAAATGAGAAAATTGAGAGCTTAGACCGTTCTAAGTTTTCAGATGAATTCGGACTGATTTACATACATGAAGCCGGATATATGATATCCTGCCCAAATATTTACTGCTGGACCCAATACATTGTTACATAAAATCCCACTGGTGCTTAACCTACTGCTAAATCATTCATACATCATTTTGCCTTCCCTCTCATTCAGGTGGCATGTTAATAATCTATCCAAGATATTCGTCATAAAGAACCTTTAAGGGTTGTAATAAAAGAATTGCGTAGGCATTTCTCACTCTCAATGTTTGTTGAGCAGAAGAAACAAAATGCAGACTATCTCTTATGTCTGTCTAGTCATTTATATCAATTTTCAGTCGTACGCACGTTTCACTGCTACAACGTGCCATCACAATATTCCAGGGAGAAATTTATGACTCCTCAAATATTGTAAAGAAGCTCAAGCAAAAACATTTTCCAATGCATCTATGTGTGGCAGAAGGCATAATAATCGAAGGATCACATATGCTTGCAGGCGGTAAAGGCATCATAAATTTATGCATGAATATATTTGTAACGCCGCTTTCCGAATACTCTGCGTCCCTGCCCCAAGATGGGACAAGTGGTCACAGAAATTATTTATTTACCACAAATAGTCCAAAATCATTTCAATGTACAAGCCAACTCAATTCATATTTTCATATTTCCCAGGATATTGAGTGGATTGTAGTACATTTGCTTGTATGCCATGACTTCAAACCACCATCAACAGAAGTGAATTTGTGAGAGAAGGAGAAACCTTCAGCATCTGGGTTTTGAATACTTCCTGTCTCTGTATTTATGACAAATAAACAATAAATTAAATTACCACTTTGCCACTTTGTGGAAACTGGTGTGCTCATAAAGTACAAAATAAATGAATGAAGTTGACAAGGGACTGAGACACGACATGGAACGGGCTCTCAATATCATCAGAATAAGAAGTAGAAGAAGTGGGCCTAATGACAATAACAACATTAAGAGTACTATTTTATTTATATATTATTGCAGTCATTAAGTGTTGTACGACATATGGAATTTTCCCACCGCAAATATTAATGGCGAGACTGAAATACGAGTATTTTATTCAATTCGAAAATATACGAGAAACAAAATTTTTTCGAAGATATTATTGCTGAGCTCGGTTCGCTATAGACACCAACACTGTTTAAAATATTATATTATTCTGGGACTTTTAGAGACTAGCTGATTCAATGTCTGATCCGATAAAACTGATTTTGTTCGAGATATCAAGGGATTATCATGAATCAAAATGTAATCAATTGATTATTACTCGGAGACGGTTAAAAACTAGATGCAATCTGTACGAATGTACAGAGTGCCTGATATGTATTGCAAGCCACTTGAGGTTGCTATCGTTCCTAAATCGACAGTTGACAGATTTATTACAGTGTAAAATCATTATATTGTTTACAATCTTGAAATAGCATTTTGATGCATTGCATTCAGAAATAAAGTTATCCGTGAGGGAATTTAAGATTTATAGTTTGTTTCTCGTACCATTGCTAGTGAAATGAACATATCTCAAGAACAGATGCAAAACTTATTGAAAAATGAGCTTGTCGGAAGTTCCAAAAAGTGCAAGAGCTCAACGATCACAAAAAAGGTTAGACTGGCAAGATCCAAAGAGTTGCTTTATTTGTTACTGAATTTGGTTTTCTCCGATGAGAAGCCATTCCAAATTGAGCAGTATGTGAACGAACATAATGATCGGATTTACTTGCCGAAGAAGTCAGCCGAAAATGGAATAACAATTGTTATTCCTCGCTCCTATGACGATTATTATCGGGAAAATGTCTGTCTTAATAATGACAGTATTGAAGCCTTGAGCAGACAAACATGTCGTTCGCAGACCATAGACATTCCATTAGCATTCAGCACGCGTCAACCAGAAATGACTTAAATAGGAGGTTTCTCACTTCATATTTAGCGCATTACGGCCGGAATCTCCGGATCTCAATCAATTCGACATTTGCGCATTTTGGAAAGTAAGATTGGCTTACAAAAATACCAAGACGCAGCTACACCGGGAATAGGCCACAATATCGCTGAGTCATTTTGGTCTATTTCTTGTGATGGTTTCGTCGGCCGTTTGAAGGCCACAATTTGCTCAAAGGTAGCCAATTCGAACAAATCTAAACTGATTTTAAAATTTCATATTAATTCCGATTTTTTGCCTTTGAGCAGTGAAAATAAAAAATATATAACGATTTACTTCATTACATTACTTATCAGCCACCCTATATGTAAATGTATCAAAATTATTAAAGTTGGGCCAACAAAGGACAGTTACTACTCCTTCAAAAATGAAGAAGATACACGCAAAAAAATAATTCTTTCCTCCCAAACGAAATTTTAGACAAACAAAGTTCGTTTCTCATTTGCTTTTCGCTGTAAGGAAGTGTATTTAGAAGAAAAGTATATACTTTTTTTGATAAACGTTTATTCTTTTCCAGGATGTAAAAACAATTTCATAAAGACTAACTAAAAAAATTTTTTTTTCTGCCTAATTGCATTTTCCCTCACATCTTTCTCACATCCACGAGTTTTTTAGTTCTTAACACCTTTTCCTCTAATACCAACAATGTAGAAGAAATTATACGATTTTATAAATTTTTAATTTTTTTTTTTACTTTTCGCCTGGACGGAGAATCGAACCGCGGACCATGTACTTTGTAAACCAACACACTAACCACTGAGCTATGTACCTGTTATGGTCATCAATAGATAAATATCCATATAAGTTATATTTATATAGCATAGCTTGCGGCGCCCACGAACCGAATAAACAAAGTTTATTTAACAGAAACAAACATTTAGTTTGGCACCGTGGAGCAGTGGTTGCTACGTCCGACTTGCATGCCAAGGGTCGTGGATTCGATCCCTGCTTCGACCAAAGTTTTTTTTACATATATTCCAGATATGTTCGGAAGATTCCGAAAAAAATCTTCAACATTACATTGTACTATATTAAATTTTGAACTGTAAAATGTGTCTTATTAAAGACCTAAAGTCAGAAAAGAACAATGTTTGATATAAACGAATTGGACTGTGTTGTTGTTTCAAAAATAGTTTTTTTATTGAAAAAATAAAAATTTTGTAACAAACGAATTTTTTTAGTGATAAAAGTTTAACATTTTCGAAGCAATTCAGAAAAACTCTTACAAAAGAAAAACGTTTTCGGTACACGTTTTTCAAACGTTTTTTTTTTCTTTGCGTGTATCATGCGGAATTACAAGTGACCTTAATAATCTGTCTCTGAGTTAAACAGACCTAACACAAAAATTATGATTTTTGAATATATTAACTTAATATTTCCATAATTAAGAAGCATCATCGTTTCAGAAATACCCACATTTTGGTAGATTTGCGTATTGGTCATTTTCGAAACTTTTCTAGTTAGATGACACGATGTTTGGAAATTCATCATGGCTTTGCGATTCAATGTTTTTTTATTACTTTGATATTATTATTGCTGTAAGATCTTGGGCGTTTTAAAACTTTAAGCTCCTTTTTTATATCGATGGCGCTCCCAATTTATACATTTCTGCACTAAAAAGAAAAAATGTACTACGAAAATGATAACCGAAAACTAAAAAAGACATTGGCTTCTATCAATGCAGGGGATGTTTAAAAATTTCATTCTGTCTATGACAAGTCAATAGATTGTATTGCTTCAGATGCAATTTACCTCAAATTCCGCATCTAAAGAGAACATTTTCTCTAATTATTTCTTATTGGGTACGATTTGAACTTTTGTATTAATAAACTAAGAAATAATATGCGATTTAATTTGCAAATGTTACACACTTGTTCAAAGGATTTCTTGAAATTTATATAATGATATAAATTTACTTCAATAAAACAAATCTTGAAGAAAATTTTGAATCCAAAAGATATAAGACCGAAGCAAGTAAATAATCAAACATTTAATTTTACGTGGCTTTTCCCTATTTATCCTGTAGATGATTGCAATAACAATATTGTTTAATTTAACAAAATATCATTAATAATAATTTTATTTAATATTTATTTTCATTTCGTTTGTATGTTATCAAATATAGACTGGATTTAAGGCATTTGCATAACTTTTATATTTATTGTGTGCTCTTGCAACTTTATGCGTTTGAAATTGTGCATATTTTATGTCAAACATAAAACGCACATATTTATTTTCAACATAATTTTCGCTGGTAAACAATAACGAGCTATTGCTTTTGTTCGATATGCATGGGCAATATTTGCGATTTAATTTAAAGATAGAATATATTTTAATTTTGTTAAAAATTCGAAGGGTCTATAGAAAACTAGTAAGTAAATTGTGCCAAATTTTGGCTATGATCCTGATGGGACCAAAAAGTTAACGAAAATGTCTACCCAATGTAACTTTTATTTTAGTTCATTAATGGATTTTAGTTAAATTTCGCCAAATATAAGAAAATTGTCCTTATTTTAATTAAGTTTTGTTTTCTTTTATGACATGACCTCAAAAAAAAATGTACAAATGAAGTTTACAATTTTCAAAATACTCACAAAATTATTCATAGTTTTCTAAGATGATAGAGACTTACATAAATTATATCTTAAATTTCGTATGGCTCTAAAGACATTTCAACCATTTTTATCTACAATATTTTCATACCAAATATGACATTTTCTTAAACAATAGAAATAAAAAATACATAATTATTAATTATTTTTGACAAAAGGGTTACATTGGTAAATAACTTAGTAAATACAATTAGTAAACTATTTTAAGGTTCTGTTGTTTTATTTTTTATTTATTATTATTACTATTATTTTTTTGGATGGAGTGATATTCAAATTTAGACACTCTCAAAATAGGAAAATGAGGCGTTTGCCACAATTGGACACCTCTTAAATTTGGACACAATTTAGACAACCATGGGTACCCACTTCTGAGAGGGTTCACTGATACACTTGAGAAAGTATTGTCGTGAGGCTGAAGAAGGGTTTAATAATTCTCAAAAATTCTTCTAAATTGTTACAACGTCATTAACTTTTTGTATCTTGACTACGAAGCATTCAAAAATAGGAGGTGTCTTATAACGCTTTATTTTAAAGACGTTTTTATTTAAAATTTCGAGACTGAATTTGGAAATTGAAATTGTCGTTAACTCGTTATTAAAGGACTCTGATAGCAAAGAAAGGAAAAACTGAGAAAAAAAAATAAAATTCAAAATTTTCTCGTGGTATCAAGTAAGCAAAACTCAAATGTAAAAAATATTTTTGTCTTAAGGTGGGTATTAAGTTCGAGTTTAACCGCTAAAATCGTCATTTTTTCACGATTACTTTTCCTTAATAATCAATTTTAAGGAATACAAACTTTGTGAAAATTTGCTTTGGACTATTCCCCACCATCAAGTTATAATAAAATTTGCAACAAATATGTATAATTTTATGCCTTTCTTGCTGATTTAATTTTCACTTTAGCAGCTAAAATCGAACTTAGTACTCACCTTTAAATGTATCCTTACTCCAATTCTGCACTTCACCAACCAATACCAAATAAAAAGCTTTTTTCCAGTGTATGCTTCATTTTCAAACCTGCACTGAATAAATTATTTACGTGATATTAAAGATTACGCAAACTATAGTTTAGGATGCACAGTTAACAAAATATTAACGACAAATTTCTTTAAAATAACTACATTGAATTAAAATAAAGTTTATAGTCTTCGCTTTTTATACCCACCACCATAGAATGGTGACGGGGTATAATAAGTTTGTCATTCCGTTTGTAACGCATCGAAATATCGATTTCCGACTATATAAAGTATATATATTCTTGATCAGGCAGAAATTCTAAGACGATATAAGCATGTCCGTCTGTCCGTCTGTCTGTCTGGCTGTCTGGCTGTCTGTTGTAATCACGCTACAGCATTCAATAATGGAGCTATCGTCCTGGAATTTGGCACAGAATCGTCTTTTGTCTGCGCGCAGGTCAAGTTCGAAGATGGGCTATATCGGGCCATGTTTTGGTATAGCCCCCATATAAACCGACCTCCCGATTTGGGGTCTTTCGCTTATAGAAACCGTAGTTTTCATCCAATTTGCGCGAAATTGAAAATCTAGAGATATTTTGGGACCTTGAAGAGGTGTGCCAAAAATGGTGAGTGTCGGTCCATGTTTTGGTATAGCCCCCATATTAACCGACCTCCCGATTTGGGGTCTTTCGCTTATAGAAACCGTAGTTTTCATCCAATTTGTGCGAAATTGAAAATCTAGAGGTATTTTGGGACCTTGAAGAGGTGTGCCAAAAATGGTGAGTGTCGGTCCATGGTTTGGTATAGCCCCCATATAAACCGACCTCCCGATTTGGGGTCTTTCGCTTATAGAAACCGTAGTTTTCATCCAATTTGCGCGAAATTGAAAATCTAGAGATATTTTGGGACCTTGAAGAGGTGTGCCAAAAATGGTGAGTGTCGGTCCATATTTTGGTATAGCCCCCATATAAACCGACCTCCCGATTTTACTTCTTGGGCTTATAGAAACCGTAGTTTTTATCCAATTTGCCTGAAATTGGAAATCTAGAGGTATTTTTGGGCCATGAAGAGGTGTGCCGAAAACGGTTAGTATCGGTCGATATTTTAGTATAGCCCCCATAAGAACGATTTCCCGATTTAACTCCTTAGGTTTCTAGAAACCGTAGTTTTTATCCGATTTGCCTGAAATTGTAAATATTCTCGCATTTAAGGCTCACAAAAACGTGTATCGGATTAAGTTTTTATCGGTCCATTTGGTAATGCCTCCATATAGACCAATTTCACTTCTTGTGAGTATAGAAGGCGCACTGATCATGAAAATTGCTTGAAACTCAATGTAAAATTTCCAATTTTTCTTTAAAGAAACACATTTTTGATTTAAAACATTGAAACTTTAGATTTAAGATCAAAAAACTTTTTTTTTTTTGAGTGTATACCGATAAAAAGTAAAATATTTCTGATCATTATTTCCGTTTGAAATCTAGTCTGTTTTCGAAAACTAATTTTTAAATGTAAATAAAAAAACTTCTCTCAAAAATTGTCCACTTCTGTGGGGGGTCCCACACAGAGTGCACTGAAAAAAATATTGTCGTGAGGTCAAAGATTTCATGTCTTTAAAATACGAATGCAAATTTTTCTTAGCATAGAAGACGCATTTCTCTAATATAAAGTTTTTTCCTTATCCAAAAGTCGATAAACTTTTCAATGAAGTCGTATTGTCCTTATAATTAAGTTATTTCTCTTAAAAATTGGTATCATAACATGAAAGAAAAAATGTTTTTGCTAAGGTCAACTTTACTTTAATAATTCAGAAAAATTCTTTAAATTTAATGAAATTGTCTTTAAACTTGTTGTCTTTTTGCATCTTGACTACAAAGCAAAAAATCATTCAAATATAGGACATGTTTTTCAACACTTTATTTAAAAGATGTTTTTTACTTGAAACATAGCATAATTTCTACTGGAAGTTAAGTGTCAATTTTGACAATAAAGTTGTAGTTAACTCGTTTTTAAAGGACTTTGATAGCATATTTAAAAGAGAATTGTGTCTTAAAAGTATCCTTACTTGTATTCTCCGCTTCTTTGTCTAGGAATCAATACCAAATTTTTAAAAGACAAAATCTTTGGAACGGGGCATGTTTTTTTTCAGTGTGGTTTCGCCGTAAAAAGAACTTTTCGGATTTAGATCAATAATTCGATGATCTACTACAAAATATTGCAAAAAAAATATGTTTGTCAAATTTCAAATCTAATGTTTCCATCCTTTTCAAAGTTAGAAAGTCGTAACAAATGCGGCTGTAATTAACGATACAGATGGATCGACTCAAAACGTGGGCTGCCAAAGAAAAGCTATTCTGCCATTTCTCGCAAACATTCTATGACCGAAACTATAACAAATTATACTATTCTATTTAAAAGAAATTCAACTTTGGAAATCAGCCACGAATTGACCTCAACTTTAAAAGAGGAGAATTTTGTTTGTCTCCCATAAATTGCATACTTTACCAGTTGGTAAACCATTAATGGATCCCCTGTTTAAAACCACATACTAGTATTAATATTATTGTTGGCATATGCAGCGATAATGTATGGCAATGATAATGGTAATGACGATGTTTTGTTATCCTTATGATTGAGTATGTGTGAATGTGTGCATGTGTATGTATGCTACTCATATGCGTATTGTCTGCACCATTGTCTTGCGGCTGTACAATTAAATGCAGATGTCACATTTTAAATATTTCACCAACAATACCAAAAATTCAAATGTTTTTCATTATCTTTGTTATTTTTTTTTTTTTTTTGGTAGAATGTGTCATTTATTTATTTGGCTTTAGGCTATTATTGCATACACGGATATATATTAATGGATTTTTATTGGCAGAATTTCTTTACATTAAATTGTATACGACAATTGTTGACATTTAATAAAAAAAAAAAACAGATTTTTTAATTTCAGAGAATATTATTTATTTTCTATTTGAGACTCAATAGTTAAGTTATGAGTGAAGCCACACTGCAAGTAAAATAAACTGGAAAATTTTCAACATCGCTATATACCGATTTCCAAGATATTATATATGCATTCCGAAGGTATATTTGTGGAAATTCAATGTTGAATGATCATTAGCTAAAAAATAATTCCTGTCGTCAATCGCGAAATTAATTAATCCAATTATTTTTTAATGTTTCAATCACGGAAATTATGACATACATATCCAAGCCAAAGAAGCGGAGAATTGATGTTGGGACACATTTAAGACACAATTATCTTTTCAATTTGAGTTTTGCACATATGATTCTAAGAAACAAATTTTAATTTACTTATGTTTTTTCAATATTCTTCTTCATGTATTATCAAAGTCCATTAAAAACGTGTAAACGACAAATTAAATTTCCAAATTCGACTTGACTACGAGTAAAAATTATGCTATATTTCAAATAAAAAATGTCTTAATAAAGTATTAAAAACATCTCCTCTTTTTAAAGGCTTTTTAGAACCAAAAAGTCTACAAATTTAAAGACGTTAATTTTGAATTCAAAAGTATTAAAGACAAGTTAATCTTAATAAAACTAAATTTTCTTTCATGTTAGGATACACAATTTTAACTCGAATCACTTAACTATAAGGACAACACCACTTCATTGAAAAGTTTATCGACTTTTGGAGAAGGAAAAAAATTTGTATTTTAAGGACATGAAATGATTTGCCATACGACAATATTTTTTTAATGGACAGTGAGGCTGATATGTCCTGCAAATTTAGGTTTCTATGATTTCTAAACAACTGACAGATTTATTCCAGTGACAGTTCATTTTATTGTTTACAAGTTTAAAAAAGCATTTTGGTTTATTGCATTCAGAACCCAGGAAAAAAATTTGGAAGTTCTTCCAAAGGCACAACTTTAAAAGCACTTCCAGAAGATGCACTCCAATGATGTTTCTTATTTTAACCACCCAGGAAGTTCTTTTAATTCAATTTTTTGTTCATACTTTTAATGGGCAGTTTTAACTTTTTTTGTTTCAAATAGGTTAAACACAAAGTAAGAATTCACAAAATTGTACAAATCATTTAAATTTTGTCGAAAAAATGCTAAATCTGAAGAATTGAGATTTTTTGAAAATATATGAGATCAACCGTTTCCGACAAGCGTTAGAATCCATAAAAAATTATAAAAATTATTTATTTGACAAAATATCACAGAATTTTTTAATTTAAATCCAAAACATTGAATTCGGATCACACCTAAGGAAGTGATGCAAATTCAGTGCAACGGCTGTTGAAATGGAGGACTTCCGCCCATGTTAAATTCATCTATTCTGCGTCAATTTTGCACCACTTCCAGATCCAAAAGGAACATTTTCCTTACTTTTTTGACGACGCTTTTTTTACTGGGAAGTAAAGTTATTTGTGATGGAACTCAAGTGTGATAGATTTATATTTGGCTGGAAAACCACAACTGACCAGCATTTAAATGTAAAAACACTATTTTGATACTGGCAGTGTTGCATCGCGTCCAGGAAGTTGGGCAATATTTACATAAGAGCTACAATGAAAATCTAAGTTAGAACGGTTAATAACACTAGTTTACACTGAAAATCTACACTTGATGAGAGTCCGCTTTTCTTATGTATTTTGATCTGCTGAATTCGAAAAAAAATGTTTAAAATTTTTTATGTAACAGTTTTTGAGATATCCCGTTATTATTAGTTTTTTGCTCTTTTTTCACTAAACAAATTATATCTCGAGTTAGAAATGTCCGATTATATCATTGTTCGTACTCACATGAAAGGTATTAAGATGACGAATAATTGCGTATAATTGGATATGTGATAAGTTAAGTGGTTTAAAAAATATCGATGCGAAAATCCAAATTTTCAAAAAAAATTGTATTTTACAATTAACCTTTTCCACCAGAAAAGTAGAATTCTGTGGTGAAACGCTCAGAAAATTCTTACTTTTAGTTTTAAATTTATAATTTAATTTTTTTTGTCCAGCTTTGCTAATGGTGACATCGCGAAACCAAGGGAAAGCTATTCACCCAAATAGCAGAAATAGAAAAATAGCAGAAAATTTTCATTTGGTTGAAAAGCTTCTTTAAGTACTTCAACGTTTAAGTGCCAACAGGACCCCATTGGTTTGGTGAACGAGGAACACTAGAAGAGGAAGAAGAATCCTGCAAACACACTGGGGTCACTATAAATTCACTTACCTCTTTACACACACACGCAAACACCACATATGCAAAAAAGTAAACCCAAATACAATTCAAACAACAAGGGTGAAATACAAGTGCATACTTGGAAAAACAGACCGCCCCATTGGCACAAATCGAAGGCACCCGAATTCTAGAATGCAAACGAAGATTTATGGGGCAACATTATTCATAGGCGACGTCCATTGAAATCACATTTGCAATCGAAGAAGAATTTATTTACGTATTCCAACCAACTCTTACAGAGAAGCTCTGACTGTGAATACATGAGTGTGACTTTTGGCCAAGGACTCTTTAGTGTTCCAGCATTTATTTATTTTTATACCCTCCATCATAGGATGGGGGTATATTAACTTTGTCATTCCGTTTGTAACACATCGAAATATTGCTCTAAGACCCCATAAAGTATATATATATTCTGGGTCGTGGTGAAATTCTGAGTCGATCTAAGCATGTCCGTCCGTCCGTCTGTTGAAATCACGCTAACTTCCGAACGAAACAAGCTATCGACTTGAAACTTGGCACAAGTAGTTTTTATCGATGTAGGTCGGATGGTATTGAAAATGGGCCATATCGGTCCACTTTTACGTATAGCCCCCATATAAAGGGACCCTCAGATTTGGCTTGTGGAGCCTCTAACAGAAGCATATTTCATCCGATCCGGCTGAAATTTGGTATATGGTGTTGCTATATGGTCTCTAACAACCATGCAAAAATTGGTCCACATCGGTCCATAATTATATATAGCCCCCATATAAACCGATACCCAGATTTGGCTTGCGGAGCCTAAAAGAGAAGCAAATTTCATCCGATCCGGCTGAAATTTGGTACATGGTGTTGGTATATGGTTTCTAACAACCATGCAAAAATTGGTCCACATCGGTCCATAATTATATATAGCCCCCATATAAACCGATCCCCAGATTTGGCTTGCGGAGCCTAAAAGAGAAGCAAATTTCATCCGATCCGGCTGAAATTTGGTACATGGTGTTGGTATATGGTCTCTAACAATCATGCAAAAATTGGTCCACATCGGTCCATAATTATATATAGCCCCCATATAAACCGATCCCCAGATTTGGCTTGCAGAGCCTAAAAGAGAAGCAAATTTCATCCGATCCGGCTGAAATTTGGTACATGGTGTTGGTATATGGTCTCTAACAATCATGCAAAAATTGGTCCACATCGGTCCATAATTATATATAGCCCCCATATAAACCGATCCCCAGATTTGGCTTGCGGAGCCTCAAAGAGAAGCAAATTTCATCCGATCGGGCTGAAATTTGGTACGTGATGTTGGTATATGGTCTCTAACAACCATGCAAAAATTTATCCACATCGGTCCATAATTATATATAGACCCCATATAAACCGATCTCCAGATTTGGCTTGCGGAGCCTCAAAGAGAAGCCAATTTCATCCGATCCGCCTGAAATTTGGTACATGATATTGGTATATGGTCTCTAACAACCATGCAAAAATTGGTCTACATCGGTTCATAATTATATATAGCCCCCATATAAACCGATCCCCAGATTTGGCTTGCGAAGTCTCCAAGAGAAGCAAATTTCATCCAATCCGGTTGTAATTTGAAACATGGTGTTAGTATATGATCTTTAACAACCGTGCCAGAATTGGCCCATATCGGTCCATAATTATATATAGCCCCCATATAAATCATTCTCCAGATTTGACCTCCGGAGCCTCTTGGAGGAGTTAAATTCCGATCCGGTTCAAATTAGGCACGTGGTCTTAGTATATGGTCGCTAACAACCATACCAAAATTGGTACAATCACACAAAAATTGGTCCATATCGGTTCATAATCATGGTTGCCACTAGAGATAAAAATAATCTACCAAAATTTTATTTCTATAGAAAATTTTGTCAAAATTTTATTTCTAGAGAAAATTTTGTTAAAATTTTATTTCTGTAGAAAATGTTGTACAAATTTTATGTCTACTTTGTCAAACTGAATTATATACGTATTGGATCGATCTTTTGTGATTTAATATATACCACGTATGGACTTACATACAATTTAGAAGATGGTGTTAGGAGGTTTTAAGATACCTTGCCATCGGCAAGCGTTACCGCAACTTAAGTAATTCGATTGTGGATGGCAGTGTTTAGATGAAGTTTCTACGCAATCCATGATGGAGGGTACATAAGCTTCGGCCTGGCCGAACTTACGGCCGTATATACTTGTTTTATTAAAGTGCGTTTTAGGCTTGCTTGATTTCATCCAATGAATCCTACATCCTACATTTGTTAGGTTGATTCTTTCTGAAATAATTATGTAACATGTTATATAACTCACTTTTTATTCCCTCCACCATAGTAACACAACCAAATATTAGGCTCAGACGACATAAAATATATATAATCCGCGCCGTGGTCAAATTCTGAGTCGATCTAGCGATATCCGTCCATCCATCTGAAACTTGGCACAAGTAGCTGTTATTGATGTACAGAGCTGACAATTTTTTCATACTGCCCCGTATCGTCTGCAGACATAGAAAGAAGTTTTTCAGGATATGGAAGAAAAAAGGAAAAAAATCTTTTGACAACTTGAAACACCATCTAATAATTTGTTGTAATAGAAAAACGATGAGAATTTGAATTAAATAAAAACAAGTATATACGGCCGTAAGTTCGGCCAGGCCGAATCTTATGTACCCTCCACCATGGACCGATCTGGACCAATTTTTGCATGGTTGTTACAGATCATATGTTGACACCATGTACCAAATTTCAGCCGTTGCTTCTCTGAGAGGCTCCGCAAGCCAAATCGAGGGATCGGTTTATATGGGGGCTATATATAATTACGGACCGATGTGGACCAATTGTTGCATGGTTGTTAGAGATCATATGCTGACACCATGTAGTAAATTTCGGCCGGATCGGATGAAATTTGCTTCTCTTGGAGGCTCCGCAAGCCAAATTGGGGAATCGAATTATATGGGGGCTATATATAATTATGGACCGATGTGGACCAATTTTTGCATGGTCAATAGAGACCATATACTAACACCATGTACCAAATTTCAGCCAGATCGGATGAAATTAGCTTCTCTTAGAGGCTCCGCAAGCCAAATCGGGGAATCGGTTTATATGGGGGCTAGATATAATTATGAACCGATGTGGACCAATCTTTGCATGGTTGTTAGAGACCATATACTAACACCATGTACCAACTTTCAGCCGGATCGAATGAAATTTGCTTCTCTTAGAGGATCCGCAAGCCAAATTTGGGTGTCCGTTTAATACCATTTGCAATACCATCCGACCTACATCAATAATAACAACTTGTGCCATGTTTCAAGTTGATAGCCGGTTTCGTTCGGAAGTTAGCGTGACGGACGGACGGACATGCTCAGATCGACTGCGTATTTCACCACGACCCAGAATATATATATATATATATATATATATATATATATATATATATATATATATATATATATATATATATATATATATATATATATATATATATATATATATATATATATATATATATATATATATATATATATATATATATATATATATATATATATATATATATATATATATATATATATATATTCTATGGGGTCTTAGATCAATATTTCGATGTGTTACAAACGGAATGACGAAGTTAATATACCCCCATTTTATGGTGGAGGGTATAAAAATCTGTATTTCACGAATTTGAAAACTTTTTATTTTGCTTATTTTTATTGCATATTTTTTAAGGGCATATCCAAAGCGCTTATTTTGGCTTTTTTCGTGCTTGAAAATATCTTCTTTGCTCATTAGTACACTGAAAAAAAGCATGCCCGGTTCCAAAGATTTTGTCTTTACTTTAAAAATTTTGGTATTGATTCCGAGCCAAGGATGCGGAGAATACAAGTAAGGATAATTTTAAGACACAATTCTCTTTTAAATTTGGGTTTTGTGTACTTGCTTCCAGGAAGCAAATTTTAAGTTTTCGCTTTTCAGCTTTGTTTCGTCTTATGCTATTAAAGTCCTTTAAAAACGAGTTAACGACAACTTTATTTTCCTAATTAAGACTCGACTTTTGGTAGAAATTATGCTATTTTTCAAGTAAAAAACGTCTTTAAAATAAAGTTTTGAAGAACATGTCCTATATTTGAACGATTATTTGCTTTGTGGTCAAGATGCAAAAAGACAACAAATTTAAAGACAATTTCATTAAATTTAAAGAATTTTTCTGAATTATTAAAGTCAAATTGACCTTAGCCCAAACATTTTTTCTTTCATATTATGATACCCATTTTTAAGTGAAATCACCTAATTATAAGGACAATACGACTTATGTGAAAAGTTTATCGACTTTTGGACAAGGAAAAGAAACTTTATATTAGAGAAATGCGTCTTCTATGCTAAGCAAAATTTATATTCGTATTTTAAAGACATGAAATCTTTGACCTCACGACAATAATTTTTTCAGTGTATGCATGCCACTTCCCAGACATTTTACGATATTATTGCTAATATTTCAGCCTGAAAAACAATACAGCGATTTTTAGTTTCAATTTATTTGAATATGTTATACTTCAAAAACCCACTTGTCCTCCAACAACCATTTTGGTTCATATCGGGCCATAATTAAAAATTACCCCTACACTGAAAACAAACAGTGAACCCACCAGGAAGAAATGTTTCGGTTAATTTTAGAAAATTTTAACTAAACAGTATTACTAACGCTGCCATCACGCCGATATTACAAAAATAAGTAAATATTTTTCGACAAATTCAAGAAAATGTATTAGACATGATTAAGTTTTTTCACTTGCTAAAGAAAATTTTGTAGTTTGAAGGAGTTCAAAATTTGCAAGAATGTCTTTAGTGACATACGAAGTTCATGATGGGTGCGCATTTATAGTAAAATTTACAAATTTAAAGAAATAATGAACTATGTTGTGAGAAATACGAATTTAGTAAATCTTTATGCTTAATTTGTGTATAATTTTTCCCGTATTTTAATTGATTTAACTAACGTACTCAAAAAACTATTACAGTAAAAGAAACTTTCTCCAAACATAATAATTCCATGAACTAAAATAAAGTTAAATTGGCTTTAGTTAAATAGAGAGTTCACTTTTTTTTGAGTGTATGGTTAGGTTAGGTATAGTGACAACCCGATATTTCAGGCTCACATAGACTATTCAGTCCATTATGATAACTGAATGCTTCCCGATGTTTCAGTCAATGACAATGGACCTCCTTTTCATAGCCCCGATATAAACTGAATTCGAGATTTGACCTCCGGAACTTCATTCGATCCTGTTGAAATTTGATTCGCGATGTTACTATATGCTCTTTAATAACTATGAAGTAATTACTGTGATAATGTCAGAAATTGCATTACTCTGAACATTCGATTGGCATTTAAATAATCAATCCGCACTTAGGCACTACAGAATTGCATTTATATACTGCATCAAATATGAAACTGTTATCGATAATGACAAATAACGAAAGCGATAACACACACAGACACAGACACAGCCACAGCCACAGCCACAGCCGCACCCATAACCCCATATTCCCACAACTGTTGTATCACAATGCAGCAGGATAATTGGCAAATGCTTATTGAGTGTGCCTATAATGGAATTTAAATGTGAATTTTAGATACACCAACTGAGTGGAACTATTGTCGTTTTATGTGTTTACATGCATGGAACTCCCAAATGCCGCGTTTATAGAGCTTTCCGATAAAAACATAAATAGCAGAAAGCATTCATTGTTCTCTACATAGAGCCATTCAAACTCCAGACACGTCTCTGTGGCATGTCTACACTGCTCAAAAAGAATAGCATGTGCGTTGTTACATTAATTTTGTGAATCTACTCTAAATTCTCGATGTGGCTCTTCACTGTATGGGGGACACAACCATCTTGTGGCGGTATAACCAATAAATATATACAGTACATGGTCATTGAATTATTACTTTACCATAGACTCGAGTAAACATTCAGTATGTTTTGATGCCACATCTTCTGGACTAATCTCATATCGATGCATGCTGTAGTCATCTGCAACAATGGGAGTAAGGCGGACATGTGGATGTATTGGGTATCCTTCAGATTAGGAAATATTAGCAATGAGAAAGGTGGCGAATTGGCTGAGATGTAATGTTCCAACAAATGTTGGCATTAGTATATACTAAAAGAGTCAACCTGCAATAAAGTCATTGGACTCTCTGTTCCTTAACTCGAAAACGAACATCAACTGCTGCAAATCTCTCAATGAGATGACTGAGCAGTACAATATTCACCTAATATCGATGCCTGGCCACAGGAAGGTTAGGTTAGGTGGCAGCCCGATGTATCAAGGTGACTTAGACTATTCAGTCCATTGTGATACCACATTGGTGAACTTCTCTCTTATCACTGAGTGCTGCCCGATTCCATGTTAAGCTCAATGACAAGGGACCTCCTTTTTATAGCCGAGTCCGAACGGCGTTCCACATTGCAGTGAAACCACTTAGAAAAGCTTTGAAACCCTCAAAAATATCACCAGTATTACTGAGGTGGGATAATCCACCGCTGAAAAACGTTTTGGTGTTCGGTCTAAACAGGAGTCGAACCCACGACCTTATGTATGCAAGGCGGGCATACTAACCATTGCACCACGCACGCAGAGAAGAAACATGATTGTCACAATCATATTCGAAGAGCAAAATAATATGATAGCAGCTATGTTTGCGGCGACCATGTAAAATTTTAACCTGCAACCATGTTGGCTCAGTGAACATGGTTCTAAAAAAATATAATTGTCCTCATCTAAAATGTTATTATATTGATAAAAAGAATTTTGTTTGAATGAAAAGACAATGGTCACGATTTAAAATGTTATGGTATTCATTAAAAATGTTTTTCTCCTAGATAAAAGAACATGGTCACAACCTAAAATGTTTTGATCTTTATGAAAAAACGTTTTTCATCGTCGAAAAAAGGACGCCACTTTTGAAAATAAAACACAAAATTAACTTTATTTGTTTGTTTTTATTTATTATTATTATATTATTATTAATAAATTAATTCATTGTTTATTTGTATTTATAATGCCGTTCAAGCAAACATCATATATTTTTACACACTCTATTTTATTTCAATTTCAACAGTAAGTAATTATTCCATATTTACATCAAATGTACAAACGCAGACATCATGTAACTGCAAATAAAAAAAATAAATTAACACAAAACACAGTAAATCCGTATTCTCCGTCCATTCCAAGAAACAATCAAAACACGACTGAAGCACAAAATGAAAATCGTGTGTACCTGCTCAATGTTTTTATAAAATTCTTTTCGCTGCAAAAAAGTTAAAAAATTAAATGGTCACGAAAAAAATGTAAATGGTCTTTATGGCCATGTAATGGTTCTAGACATGTCTGTACTTCACCTATAAAAATACTTTTTTCCCTGTAAAAAAGTAAAAAAATTGAATGGTCAGGTACATGATTTTCCCGACCATTTAATGGTCTTAAATTCTATCATTTAAATGATAGAACATGTTTGCGGTATTTCAGAACCATTCAAATGCTTATTGCCACCATACATTTTTCTCCGCTCGAAAACTATTTTTACAAAGACAAAATACATGGTTTTCGCGGCAATTATATGCTCTATATGAGCATTAAATGGATGCGGCAACCATGCCCAAACATGGTTTTTCTGTGCGTGCGGTGTCTCCCACAGGAACATACCGGGGAAATGCGTAGCGGATGAGTTAGCAAATCTAGGAACTTACATATGCCTCTGGCTATTTGTAAGCTCATACTGCGTGAGAAGGCTGTTATGAAGGCGATCAAGTAAACATATCCTGTGTGAGTTACCTGCATTTTGTGTAAGGCGTAAGCGAATTTTAGGAGCACACAGCTTTTGATTACTGGCGGACCTGGAAAATCTTAACTTAAGAAGTCTGCTAATATTTTTGAAACAATCTAGTTAGTTCAACAGAAGAAAATAATCGAGAAGGTTCAGCGGTTAAAACTAGAAGTGCCCATATGCAATAGGTACTTTTAGTTAATGTGGTATCACAATGGACTGATTAGTCTAAGTGAGTCTGAAAAAATCGGGCTGCCACTTTACCTAGCCTAACCTAGAACCAATAAAATATATATATTCTGGGTCGTGGAGATATTCTGAGTAGAAAAAAAATACTTTTCCCGATATTTTAGTCCACCGAAATTCCTTTCGGTTATAAAGTATTTCCTTTAAAAGCAAGCAAAACCGAAATTATGGCAAGCGTTACAACGATTGCCTATAATCTGCTTTTTTGCTTTTTAAGACATTTTATTAGTCTCAAGAGAAAACTTCTCTTGTCTAAAATTATGTATTGTGCTGTCAGTCCGTCCATCTGAGAAGTCACGTTGCTATCCGAAGGAAACCACCTACCGACTTGAAACTTAACACAAGTATTCGTAATTGATGTTGGTCAGGTCCGGTTGAAAATTTGACCTCTTATTACAATGCAAAAATTAGCTCAAATAGGTTCATAATTATTTATAGATTCCTCTACATAAATTGATCAAGGCCTAATATAGATATTTAATCTGCGTTTTTATATAACATAGTATTGATATGAACAAACTTATAATTCAGAAAACAATGACGTTTTAAGGTATCTTGCCATGGGCAAGTAATTCGATTGTGGATGGCAGACTTTAGTAGAAGGTTGTACGCACTCCCTGATGGAGGGTACAGAAGATTCGGTTTTTTTCGATTTTTTTTAATTTTTACTCAAGTTAACCACATCAACTATCTCAATATAAAGATTCTTCACTGTATACGCTCTTTCGAATGGCATAGTTTTCATAAAAAAAAACACAAAAACTATATTGAAGAAGGATGAAACGAAACAAAAAAACAACAACAAACTATACCTAAGTTGTACGAAAATGACCCTTGTACATTTGAGGCCATATGATGGCATGGTTGAGGCAATGAATAGCAAGAGCACTGAATAGTGGGACATAATACTAAAGGGAGCAAGCAAATCAGGACATAACATGAAGATGAAGGAAAACAAGCAAAAAAATAGAACATTTTAAATTGCATTGTCGTTGCTGTTGTTCTTGTAAGCCTATTATAATGGTCAAAAATGTTAACAACTGTTATACACATACACACACAGGGGCATAAGGATGCCAGTGGCCAGTAGGGCAGTCATTCATTCACGCATACCGCCGCACCGCACACCAACCACCCATGTCTATACTCATGTACTACACTTCCGCATAATACACGTATCCTTTTCCTGTAGGCTGTCCTTGCATTATTCCATCGCATGTAGGTGTGCATACATTGCCCTACATGTGGGCGCGTGTGCAAGTGTGTCAGTGTGTTTGCGAGTGTGTGTGTGTGGGGGCAATATATATTCTGATTTACTTAGACCCTGGAAATGCACACCAAGTCCACTACCATCAGTGTAGAGTACACAAGTGAAACAAGCCGTTAACAGGCAAATTAACCTCCTTTACAACCAAACTCCATTCGGGCTGGCATTTGTTGTGAATTAAGTGGAGCATTTGTATTCATCAGCATTGGAAATTGTTATTTGATTTTACATTAAAATTGTTTGGCAATTCTCGTAAGTCGTCTCATGTCCTTCCTTAAAGATGGCAACCAGGAGTTGAAGACCATTGGAAAACGGAGAACGCATACGTATGTGGGTGGTATCCTTGTTTTGTTTTCTTTAATTACACCATTTGCTTTACTTCGAAGAACATGGCAAGTGAAATGGATTTCTCTTGACATTTGCTTAATATTGTATTTGTTTTTGGTCGTATGAGTGAGTGGTGACCTATGGTCTCTGGGGAAGATTACATTGGACAAATGGTCAAGGGAATTTCCTCTACTTGAATAATAAAATCAAGTAATCGTAGACGTTATATGTTTAAGATTTATCGCAGAATAAAAAAGCTAAACAACATTTCATTTATTACCGCAGATTTATTATTTTACTAATACCCCAGATACAATATAAAGAAAAGAAATAATCTTTCAACTTTATTGAGATCATTATTGAATTGTGTCCCAACCATCTTGTGGTCCAAGGTATTAAAAAATTCCAGTAAAAAAGTCTTCCAAAAGAAGTGGTTTGGATCCCCAACCTGTGATCCGGCAGTCGGGCTAATTAAGATCATATCTATGTTATTCTATTTCAAAAAGTCGAAGAAGTCATGGAGTCTAACGCATCGCATCCTTTTTATACCCTCCACCATAGGATGGGGGGTATATTAACTTTGTCATTCCGTTTGTAACACATCGAAATATTGCTCTAAGACCCCATAAAGTATATATATTCTGGGTCGTGGTGAAATTCTGAGTCGATCTGAGCATGTCCGTCCGTCCGTCCGTCTGTTGAAATCACGCTAACTTCCGAACGAAACAAGCTATCGACTTGAAACTTGGCACAAGTAGTTGTTATTGATGTAGGTTGGATTGTATTGCAAATGGGCCATATCGGTCCACTTTTACGTATAGCCCCCATATAAATGGACCCCCAAATTTGGCTTGCGAGGCCTCTAAGAGAAGCAAATTTCATCCGATCCAGCTGAAATTTGGTACATGGTGTTAGTATATTGTCTCTAACAACCATGCAAAAACTGGTCCACATCGGTCCATAATTATATATAGCCCACATATAAACCGATCCCCCGATTTGGCTTGCGGAGCCTCTAAGAGAAGCAAATTTCATCTGATCCGGCTGAAATTTGGTACATGATGTTAGTATATGGTCTCTAATGACCATGCAAAAATTGGTCCATATCGGTCCATAATTATATATAGCCCCCATATAAAACGATCATCCGATTTGGCTTGCAGAGTCTCTAAGAGAACAAATTTCATCCGATCCGGCTGAAATTTGGTACATGATGTTAGTACATGGTCTCTAATGGCCATGCAAATTGGTCCATATCGGTCCATAATTATATATAGCCCCCATATAAACCGATCACCAGATTTGACCTCCGGAGCCTCTTGGAAGACCAAAATTCGTCTGATTCAGTTGAAATTTGGTACGTGATGTTAATATATGGCCTCAAACACCCATGCAAAAATTGGTCAATATCGGTCCATAATTATATATAGGCCCCATATAAACCGATCCCCAGATTCGACCTCCGGAGCACCTTGGAAGAGCAAAATTCTTCCCATTCGTTTGAAATTTGGTACGTGATGTTAACAACCATGCAGGAATTGGTTCCTATCAGTCCATAATCATTTATAGCCCCCATATAAACCGATCTCGAGATTTGGTTTTGGAGCCTCTTGGAGAAGCAAATTTCATCCGAGTGAGTTGAAATTTGTGGAAGTTTCTACGCAGTCCATGGTGGAGGGTACATAAGATTCGGCCTGGCCGAACTTACGGCCGTATATACTGGTTATTATTTCAAAAGTTAATTTGAATAGAAAAATTAAAAAAAAATAAACACGTTTTTCACGTTTTGATTCAGTTTTGTTTCAATTAAATTTTTAATTGAATATTTTTTAAAACTCAATTAAGACTTTCATTTCAAAAAATTTCGTGAAATTTGTTTCTGTTACCGGGGGATCCAATGTCAAAAATCACGGTCTCTTCGTTGCCCTTGTTGTCCGAAATAACCAAACGCCTCCATGTAAACCGATCTGTAGATTTGCCATCTTGGGCTTTCTAATATTCATGGATTAAATTTCATCAATCAATCTGGTTGAAATTTGGTACATGATCTCAGCATTTCGCACCAACTACAATGCAAAACTTTGTCCATATTAGTTCATAATATGACTATTTCCTTCTGACTTTACCATTTTCTCAAAGAGTTCTTGTACCCTGAACCACTCTGTGGAACATTGTCACAGTTCTAGTCCAATCAACTCCAAATTTGGTACACCGAAAAAAGTGAACTGCTTTATAGGAAGAATGAACTACCTCGCATGAAAATTGAACTAAATTTTATTCCACATTTTGAGATTTCCACAAATCGTTGTTAAAACCAAAAAATTTTAATGCCCTGTTGTACTTTTTATCTGCACTTCACGAAATTACATCATCTCATAGAAGAAAAAATAAACTAAAAGTAAAGAAGAAAATCATTGGCGCGAAATCATGACCATTTTAACCATACAGTAGTTCATTCTTACTATTTTTGGGAATCGTACGAAAATTTTCATTTATTTTAGTTCATGTTGAACTTATGTGTATGGCCATTGAACTTTATTCTCATGTTTAGTTCATAAAATTTTTGAGACACACTTAAAAAAAAGTAAGATTTCATTAAGCAGTGGAAATTTTTGATAAAAATAATAAAATTTAACTACAAGCAAATAATTTTTTTCCAATAAAAATAAGTTAAATTTAGCGTTAGTTGAACTACGGAAATTTTTTTCTGTGTACAATTATCTATTCTTTTTTTTTTTGTCGGAATAGAACCCTATTGATTTTGGCTAAAGTCCGTTCAAATCTTTCGCCTAAATAGTCAGTTAAATGACGTTGTCCAAAACCCCACAATTCACCAACTATTTTGTCGATATCTAGCCAATTTCCTTCTAAAATCGCCACTGCTAATTCGGAAAAATTATAAAAATGCCTCAAATTTACATATACCTCCAATTTCACACAGAGAAGAAATATGATCACCTCAAACATGTTTCAAGAGAAAAATGTTATTTTTGGATGGTGAACATGTAACATGTTTGTTATGTATCTGATTTCGGAAAGCATTTTATGTTTGCCGAAAAAACAATATTTTTGCGGCAAAAATGTTCCATGTTCACCATTTTGCTCTTGAAACATTTTTGAGGTGATCATATTCCTTCTCTGCGTGTTATATGTATTTCCCAATAAATCATAAATGCGCTCTTATGAAATTGTATAAAAATGGCTTTAGATTGAAATATTTCCCATATTTTTTAATAAAATGTTCATCCATCCCAGGCATTAGCCGGTTTAAATTTTAAGTGTAGAGATTTTGTAGAAGTGTAAGCATTTGTTTCCAAATCGGTTGAGATAAAAATATAAGCATATGGAATATAAACTGTTAATACAGCTCCCAACATAATACAACATGAAAGAAAAAATTTATAGGCTAAGGTCAACTTGACTTTAATAATTCAGAAAAATTCTTTAAATTTAATGAAATTGTCTTTAAATTTGTTGTCTTTTTGCATCTTGACTACAAAGCAAAAAATCGTTCAAATATAGGACATGTTTTTCAAAACTTTATTTTAAAGAAGTTTTTTACTTCAAACATAGCATAATTTCTACTGGAAGTCGAGTCCTAATTTGGAAAATAAAGTTGCCGTTAACTCGTTTTTAAAGGACTTTGATAGCATTTGTTTCCAAATCGGTTGAGATAAAAATATAAGCATATGGAATATAAACTGTTAATACAGCTCCCAACACATGTATCGAACATGTAGATTTACAAAGTGATTAAGTCGAATATGTTTGAGT